>NC_056733.1:839059188-839359188 GCF_019279795.1 Protopterus annectens | reverse complement strand
GCGCATTACCCACTTGACAGGCCTAAATCTAATATGCAACATCAACAAAACCTGCTGGAGAGACAGGTTTGTCTCCCAGAGACTGCCCTGTCTCTGGAATAGACTTACCATACATGTCAAATAGAGTACCTCACTGACTCTCTTCAAACGCAACCTTGATGAGTAGATGGGAAACCATAATTTTTTTCCCAGGGATTCCGCCTTTGTTCCCCATTGACAGGGGTGACAGTTACTGACTGAGACTTCTTTTTTGGGGATAAACTCTTGGCTAGGCTTGTAAGGGCCCCAGGGCCATTAGCCTAGTAATCTCCTATGATCCTATGATCCTATTTATTTATGCAAAAGTATTCATACTTGTTGGAAAGAATATATGCTTGAGTGTTAAGTATGAATAGGTAGCTTCAGAGCTTGTAGGTGGTAGTAAGATAGCAAGCTACAGCCTCAACACACTAGCTGATGATTGTTGGGTAGTTATTATAGCACATTTTTTTTTAAATGTTAAGTATAACTTCTACTTTGAGGAGTCTAGAGAAAAGAAGAGTTGCAAAGGATTTGTGAAAACTGAGAGCTTTACCATTAATGCAGAGACATGATGAATGATATTTTTTTAATGGAATCATTATAGTCAGGTTCTAGTCAGTTGAGTGCCATATTGTTTCATGATTTAAGAAAAGGGATTACTTTTGTATTACATGACTATGAAACTGCCTTTTTGCATAGACATAGTTTACTTCAAACTAGAAATTACATTTAAATTAGTTATAAGAAGGAGTAAAACCAAAACAAGGATCCGCATTTTCTCAACTACAATCTTTTCATCAAAGACTGTTCAGCTGGAACCAGTCAAGTGAGCACCTTTATGGGGGAGAGAATCTCCCTCCCTTAGACTTTCTGTCTTAGATGTATTTCCAAGGTCAACAAAATGATAGGGGAAGCTTTTAAGTGAAATGCTGAAAGTATGATTTGGTCTGGAAGTCCAGAGTGAATAATCTTCACTGAAAAGGTCACTGATGGAATAGTAATCACTACTGTACTAATGCAACTCAGATTCCATAACAGTAAGCATTGACAGCTGTTATTAAGAACTGTATTGAAATGTTTCACTCCTATTAGTTACAGTAACAATGAAAATGAGAAATGGCAACAAACTTATAAATCAAATACAAACCAAGTCCGGTGCACAGAATCTTCCCACCGTTGGAAACAGTTCAATAACTCCACTTTAAACAGTAGAAGAAGATGGTAACCAAAGGAGCGTAGGCTGGAGTAGGTTAAAGATTATTTATTTTAAGCGCTTTTCGTCTGCCTTAAAACACAAGACTTCATCAGAAACTACATTCAGATCGAATAACCCGCCATTTATATGCACAGCTGATCTACCAAATCACATTGCTTAAAGACACAGTAGGGAAAGTAATAAAGAACCCGTCAGGGACTTAAAAACAATATACACTCTAATCCTAACACCAACCATTTCAATACCCACTAATACACATTAATTGTTACATAAAATAACATGACGTAACAATAAATATAAATGTCGAAAAAAATAATAATAAGGAAGTATAAGAAAGTGTGAATATACATGTAAAAACCAAATGTCAACCCATGAACAATAATAATAAAATTGACAAAGAAATAGTCACTGTTCTACAGTGAAAAAACATAAGAAATAAGTATAAAAAGTGGAAAATAAATATTAAGTAAATATCCATAAAATCATCAAATAAACAAATAACTTTTGTTTGAAAAACTCATAAAAATATATATACAACGTTACTATGTGTTCACTTTCTGAGACTTCTAAGTCTCAGGATACTAGAAATTGAACAAGTATCATTCAAACCAGGTGTATGACAAGCATTAAGTCTAACTTGCCATACTAACTCTAATTTTTCCAATTTTAACGGTCTTGGACCACCTCTACTGTCGATTTTTATTTGATCTATGATAACAAATTTAAAGGTGTGCCCTATATTGGTACAAGCTTGTTTTGCTAAAGCATTTTCTAGCTTCTGTTTTTTAATTGCATATTGATGTTCATATATCCTATCTCGGAGCCTCCGCTCCATTTTGCTACATAAAATGCAGGACACGTTTTACACGTAGCCAAATATACAATGAAGCTAGAATTGCAATTAAACCTGTCTCTTATTTTGTAACGTGTACCATTAATAATAAAATAGTTAGACACTTCAATAAATTTACAATAATTACAATTCTCACATTTACTCATCCCATTGCGGCGAGTGTTGGAAGTGTTTGGTTGTTCTAGAATGGCTTTCAAATTACATCCTTTTCTAAAGGTAACCCTAGGGAATTCACCTAATTTAGTGTAAATATTGTTGTTTATTCTAAATAAGTTCCAATTCTTCTTAATAATATTAATGCATAGCGAACTATGCACTGAGTAAGTAATAATGAGATTAGTGTCATTGCTATTAACCTGCTCATCATCTAAGCTGGCAGCACGTGGTGGACAATTGCTATCCCCACAAGTAAACTCATTGTACACATTTTTGATGGAAAGAAGTGGTACAAACACCTTTTCAATTCTCTTCGTTCTCACCTCATTAATCAGGTTATCCAAAAAGGATTCTGGATACCCACGTTGGATGAACATGCTCCTAAGAAAGGAGCATTCATCAAAGAAGTCAGTTTCCAGCGTAATCATTCTAGAAGCTCGCACTAGTTGACCCTTTATCACTGACTTCTTCTGATGTAATGGGTGATTGCTTGAGAAATGAAGGAATGTATTAGAGTATGTAGACTTCCTATAAATTTTAGCTATATAACTGTTTAACTCATACTCCTTGATCAAACAAATATCTAAATAAGCTATTTGATTAGTACTAAAAGAAAATGTAAACTGTAAGAATTGCATAGTAGTATTGAAATAGTCTACAAGGTTTGCACTAATACTTTTGTCACCGTTAATGAGGATGAATCCACCTCTTAGACCTCTAGTTGACAGTCGGGGTTTCCCTATGTACTCTGTTGCAAAATTTGTAGATGTCATCCTTCAATAATACCTCCACCATGAGGACCAAATTTGTAAAGATTCTTGGTCTTTTTTGAACATGATCAATTCTATAAACTTCAATGCTAGCTATAATTTCCTTACTGTTGACGTTAAGGACCTGTACACATGTATTCCCCACACAATAGCGATCGAATGGGTTGAGATCCTGCTTAACAAACATAAAGCTCCTACAAGTGAGATCAAACTTGTCACAGAACTGATTGATTTGGTCTTGTCTAATTTTTTTTTACCTTTCAGGACCAATTTTGCCTCCAAAAAGTGGGTGTTGCTATGGGGTCTCCCTGTGGTGCGAGCATTGCCAACTGTGTCATGGCACACTGGGAGTCCCAATATGTATTCCACAAAAATAACAACACCTTTAGTGATGTGCTGATTTTTTATACCCGTTATTTGGATGATATATTCATCCTCATTAACGGCGACGAAAGTATTAGTGTAAACCTTGTAGACTATTTCAATACTACTACGCAATTCTTACAGTTTACATTTTCTTTTAGTAATAATCAAATAGCTTATTTAGATATTTGTTTGATCAAGGAGTATGAGTTAAACAGTTATATAGCTAAAATTTATAGGAAGTCTACATACTCTAATACATTCCTTCATTTTTCAAGCAATCACCCATTACATCAGAAGAAGTCAGTGATAAAGGGTAAACTAGTGCGAGCTTCTAGAATGATTACCCTGGAAACTGACTTCTTTGATGAATGCTCCTTTCTTAGGAGCATGTTCATCCAACGTGGGTATCCAGAATCCTTTTTGGATAACCTGATTAATGAGGTGAGAATGAAGAGAATTGAAAAGGTGTTTGTACCACTTCTTTCCATCAAAAATGTGTACAATGAGTTTGTTACTTGTGGGGATAGCAATTGTGTACAATGAGTTTGTTACTTGTGGGGATAGCAATTGTCCACCATGTGCTGCCAGCTTAGATGATGAGCAGGTTAATAGCAATGACACTAATCTCATTATTACTTACTCAGTGCATAGTTCGCTATGCATTAATATTATTAAGAAGAATTAGAACTTATTTAGAATGTGTGTGTGTGTGTGTCTTTCGGCTTTTCCCGGTTAGGGGTCGCCACAGCGGAACTCCGGTCCGCTAATGATTGGCAGTAGAGTTTTACATGCTGGCTTGCCGGGCCTAACGCACAACCTTCAACGAAGGAACGCCCATTCACGCATGTCGTCACACAGTAGACGCTTTAAGTGAGAATCGAACGGGCAACGTCTAACTGTGAGGCGACAACGCTACCGCAGCACCACCACCGCAGTTACAAGGTAACCCTAGGGAATTCACCTAATTTAGTGTAAATATTGTTGTTTATTCTAATTAGAACTTATTTAGAATAAACAACAATATTTACACTAAATTAGGTGAATTCCCTAGGGTTACCTTTAGAAAAGGATGTAATTTGAAAGCCATTCTAGAACAACCAAACACTTCCTACACTCGCCGCAATGGGGTGAGTAAATGTGAGAATTGTAATTATTGTAAATTTATTGAAGTGTCTAACTATTTTATTATTAATGGTACATGTTACAAAATAAAAGACAAGTTTAATTGCAATTCTAGCTTCATTGTATATTTGGCTACGTGTAAAACGTGTCCTGCATTTTATGTAGGCAAAACGGAGCAGAGGCTCCGTGATAGGATATATGAACATCAATATGCAATTAAAAAACAGAAGCTAGAAAATGCTTTAGCAAAACACGCTTGTACCAATACAGGGCACACCTTTAAATTTGTTATCATAGATCAAATAAAAATCGACAGTAGAGGTGGTCCAAGACCGTTAAAATTGGAAGAATTAGAGTTAGTATGGCAAGTTAGACTTAATGCTTGTCATACACCTGGTTTGAATGATACTTGTTCAATTTCTAGTATCCTGAGACTTAGAAATCTCAGAAAGTGAACACATAGTAATGTTGTATATATATTTTTATGAGTTTTTCAAACAAAAGTCATTTGTTTATTTGATGATTTTATGGATATTTACTTAATATTTATTTTCCACTTTTTATACTTATTTCTTATGTTTTTTCACTGTAGAATAGTGACTATTTCTTTGTCAATTTTATTATTATTGTTTATGGGTTGACAGTTGGTTTTTACATGTATATTCACACTTTCTTATACTTCCTTATTATTTTTTTCGACATTTATATTTATTGAAAAGCACAAACGATGAAAAATAATAAATGAATGAAATTTATTTGGTGAGCGCTTACGGCTGTGAAAATCCAGCCTTCTTCAGATCTGATCAGGTCTGATGAAGGCTGGATTTTCACAGCCGAAAGCGCTCACCAAATAAATTTAATTCATTTATTATTTTTCATCGATTGTCCGCTTGATTGCTTTTGTGCTTTTGGATATATTTTTTTATCTAGTTTGTGTTGGATTCTTAATTTATATTTATTGTTACGTCATGTTATTTTATGTAACAATTAATGTGTATTAGTGGGTATTGAAATGGTTGGTGTTAGGATTAGAGTGTATATTGTTTTTAAGTCCCTGACGGGTTCTTTATTACTTTCCCTACTGTGTCTTTAAGCAATGTGATTTGGTAGATCAGCTGTGCATATAAATGGCGGGTTATTCAATTTGAATGTAGTTTCTGATGAAGTCTTGTGTTTTAAGGCAGACGAAAAGCGCTTAAAATAAATAATCTTTAACCTACTTCAGCCTACGCTCCTTTGGTTACCATCTTCTTCTACTGTTTAAAGTGGAGTTATTGAACTGTTACCAATGGTGGGAAGATTCTGTGCACCGGACTTGGTTTGTGTTTGAGCTACAGTAACAAATTTATTTGTCTTTGCTCTTGATCCTGTGAAGAAGGGTATCTTGACTTCCATTTTCATAGTTATATTAATGTCAACTGTTGCTGCAGAGTAATGAAGGCACTCTTTTTATCAGTAAACAAGCAGCACAGAAGATGCTTTTCCTGCTTGCTGACTCGTACAATGGCCTCTTGATATGGAACTTGTATCATATACTCCATGTAAAGATGTATTGGAGTGGAGCTTATCTTATTAGTCTAATAGAATGTGCTGCACTTTGGCCATTTCTGGTGTTCTTGGGTCTCTAGGTACAAATACAAGCATAACCATCTTACATTATTACAGCCTCTGTTCTTTCTGATTATCATAAAGCCCTCAGTGAAGGTGATTTTCTATCTTAACTATTAGTTCAGGGTGGTGATATTGTTTTATTTGCTTCCCCTACTGATGGAAAAGTAACCCTGCACATGTTGCTGCTTGGTTTTGACAGAGGGAAGACTGAGCTAACGACTCTAACATATCAATCAATATTAAATACTCAGAAGTTAGTGTTTAATAAACTAGCTCAGCTGTATATTGTGTCTTCTTATTTACAGTCTAAAATACAGATTTACTTAGGGAAAATCTTTTTTATACATTTTAGATGCTGACCTTATTTTCATTGTGGTGGCAGTGAAACTTATTCTTAGAAAATTACAGCGTTGCATCATGCACTTGTTAGACAATCATTTATGAATGTACTTGCCGTCCATCATTGTGATGAAAAATCTAGGTAGTTGTCATTGCAGAATCATAATGACTTGTTTCTGTTGTAATTGTTGAGTATGGTATGTTACAGGGAAATATCCAAAGTTATTCATGTGTTTGATCTATCGTATATAGAAAACAAAAATGAAGTTCACACTGGTCATTGGGACGTCTTATTATTTAGAAAACAATATTCAGAAACCTCACATTTCTAGAGCTATTCTAGCCTGTAAAATGGTAGAAATGTTCTTGATCATGCATTTGTGGCATTATCTACGGAACCTGGTAAGAATAATTGCTGCTGTTTTTTATGTCTAGTTATATATGCAGTTGTTGTTTTAAGTAATTCATTGAATTCAGTGCTGCCAGTCTAAATAGCAGTTCTCCTATGTGAATTTGCAAGCAAAATGAAAGCAAACCTCTGTCAAACTGTGAACATTTTGGTATTAGATTTAATGTGTAAAATTCTGCAGCAGCTGCATCATTGATGGTTGCAGTAACAAATCACATGAATGGTATAGGAAGAGTATTTGGAGAATCTTGATTTTTGTATACAAATCTGCATATATTTTATGGCATAAAATGTGGACATTTGGTCAGGGACCTGGGTCTTCACTGAAAGTTATACACTTAAATGCAGGTGATAATCACTTAACAAAGCTAATCTTTTGCTGCAAATATGCATGTTGAAATATTTTTTTACAATGTAATGCTCAATACCTATGTGAGTCATTTCAGCATTACCGGCTACCACGGGATGTTTAAATTTTACACACTACTCATTTGAAAAGGGAGTTGGTAGCCAGGAACTTATCATATTATTACTCAAGTCATATCAATGTATTGTTACATGAAATATTTATTTTTTCATAACAAATGTTTCAAACTTGTTAATATTACAAAAAGAAAGAGAAGTGAAATGGTATAAAGTGAACAAAGAAAGGATGGAGAGGGTAATTACAGACTTAGGAGACCACATAAGTATTGTATACCAACAATTAACATTCTATATGAGAAAGAAAATGCATACTTAGTGTAATGAGGTGCATTTTGAAGTAGAAAATAATTTTAACATTATTTTGGGCCGAATAATACAATGCATGACTTGGGGCTGTTCAATCTTCATAACATAGTAATGAATGAGCAGTGGTAATATGAATGTGTGAACATATTGCATTTTTAATTTAACCCTTGGATAAAATCCAGAAGAGTCATGTAACTGTTCATAGGTTTGTAGAGAAGTACTAGGCTAACTAGCTAACTGCCTTTGTAGGACATTTTAGGCCTAGCCTGTTTTTCTTCAAAGGTGAGAATCATACATTGTGCCTTGTGCCTGTAAGGTAATCCCTTAACCATTATGCTAACCTCCAACCATCCTAGCAGTTTATTTAGGATGATATGATCTGCACAATGTTAGTATATAAAAGCAAGTTCAAAGAGCTAAAAATAAAACTTGGGGGAGCAACTTAAGCAGATTTCACTATATTAGTCACCAAACCACAATGCCACATCAAGAAAGCACTTCTCAAGTGAAGAAGAGAGAGACAGAAATAAAAACAAAGAGGCAGAGAGAGAGAGAGAGAGAGAATGAACGAGGCCATCTCTGAGTATATTTACTAACAAGATAAAATTTCTCTAAGAAATAAATAGTGTATGAGGCATCTGGAAAAATATATTGAAACAGTCAAGAAACTACATCAAAATACTTAGGGGTAGGGGTAGAAAGTATTATAATAAATTTATTTTCAAATAACTGAGGAAGTATATGGAAGAGAAACAATTAAACATGTCATATCTGAAAACAAGTCACATCAGATAATTTCTGATGCACAAAATGATCTGGAAAAAGCAGGTACCGTAGCAAACTGTAGGAAGAGAATGATATGAAAGGTCTGTGCAGATCCACATGTTGATGAAAGCTAAGATTTCCTGGTGCTCTCTTCAAATTAGCATGAGCAGTGAGTCAACATACTGCAGTTCAGAAATGCATGCTTAACCAATCAGGAACCAGAACAGAAGAAAACGAGTAGAGGAAGCCTGAATTGCAACCTGAATGAGTATAATTCCAAGCAGCTGATACTTTAGGTAAGCCACATATTAATGACTATACCATAAAGCAAATTAAGCATTTTTTCATATTGCATGGTTACTGTGATGTTACACAACCAGCAGACTAATCCAAATATAACTTTCTTAGACTTTGTATCCAAATCATTACAAGTAAAATACTTTTGTTCTGTAATCTTCAAAGGCATTCTGTTTCAGTCTCTGGAATTTTTTTTCTTCTGGCTTAGTGTCATGTTGGCATGTCTATATTTTTCATAATTCTTGATGTTTGAGACCCACATTCAGGATGGAACAATCAGATCCATTAAGTGCTAGTTACGAGCGAAAAAACTAAATGTTGCAAAAAAAAAAAAAAAATTTAAAAAAATAATAAATAAATAAATAAATAAAATGCTCATTAACCTTGAGGAAGAGGTGCTAGTATTCACGTTGCATGCCTGCCCTCTGCTGGAAATCAACTAACTGCTAAGCCATACACATAGAAAGGGGAGAGCGCTGTTGTCAAATGTCACAGCAGATCCATGAGCTCCATGTCTCTCTCCCTGTTTATGTATATATTACATAAAGAAAGACATATTACTTTACTGCAGAAATCCAGCTATAACAACTACAAAATAACAAAAACAGATTGTGAGGCAGATTACTCTACTGCAAAAATCCAGAAATAAAAGACTGCAAAATAATGAAAACAAAATGTACAAGCCTGTTTGAATGTTGTAAAGCACCACAAATTGCTCTGCATAACTGATGCACTTGCATTGTTCGATGTGATCAAGTCTGAAAATCAAGTGCCAGAATTAGGAATAAAGGCAATAAAGAAAGGAAGGAAGGAAGAAAGAAAAATATACTTTTGTTATTATTGCAACATTCTTTGAATGCTGATAGTATTTGTGTGTATTATTTGTCCAAATGGGTAAAGTAATGTTTCTGTAATTTTAAAAATTGAGTCAGACATTCATAAGTTACTAGCAATAGGAATTATTTGTAGTATAGTTTCAAATATATTTTTTTGTAATCAAAAGGAAAAAATAAAAAAAAACTGACAAATGATTTTTTAATGATAATACATTATTATATAATATTATATGATCATAATGATAAATTACTGCTCATCAATTAAATAACTTTGCTGACCTGCATTTGACATTATCATGATTTAAATGTATAAACATGTATCACTTGTAAAAATAACCAAGCCACTTTGATATTCTACTTAAAGTGAGCAGTAGCAAAATGTAACTGCTTACATCAGACTGTTGAAGTATATAATGTTTGTCCCATAATGTTCAGATGTCTGAAGCACTTTTGTGTACATAAATCATTAGAATAAAACATCTCAAACTGAGAATTACACAGAACAGTAAATAATTGCTTTAGCTGTCTTATGTTGTTAACATGGTTCAGAATATATGAATCAGCAGTGAAAGGAAACAATAATTTAATATACAGACTCAAAAAGAGAAAGTAAGGTACCTTTGTTGTTTGCCTAAGCTGGTTGTAAAACTCAATAACACTGTGAGAACTTCAACACACCTGGATGAGTCATTCATGAACAATTATTCTGTTTTTCCTTAGATAATGCTTAACTGTACCCTGATCAGCAAGGCAGATATAATCCATCAGAAGAATGTATTTCATTTTTTTTCTATATCTATTTCTCCAGTTTCTTTACTAAACAAACAAATAAACAAAAAAAATCATTTTTTCACAGCATTGCATGCTCTCTGATGTTACTTCATTTTGATGCATATATACATTACATGATACTGCTGTGTATTGAATAATTATCATATATCGATATGAATGTATATTGTCTTGTATAGTCACTGCATGTCAATATACTTAACTGCCTTTCTGGAAACATTCTTGCCTATTTCTTAAAACTGGTTGTCAGACCAATGTACTCTTCTGATAAACAAATGAAAAAATAAATACATATAAATAAATACATTTCTTTATAAACATTCACTTGCAGCTTGTAACCCCTGGTCAGTATTTATTGAACAGTTACTACAATGTTTTAAAGCTTTTATGAAAATAAATGACAAAATGAAAGATGGCTAGTAGAAATGTGTGACTTTTCCTTAAATGTGTATTTTGCAGATTTTTGCATCTATTGTATTCAGATGACACTGATAATGTCATGAGTTTCACTTGGTTCATAAACAAACAGCCAATTTTATTGAACAATAACTATGCCTTTTGCTTATCTTTCCTCTTGGACAGGTTTAAAACATGCATAGAAAATAATATAAAATAGAGGTCATGGTTGTTTTGCAATATGTTTTTATTTATTTCAATTTACTTGTCTGACGACCTGGAAAGTAAACAAATTCAGAAGAGGTGACTCCAGTCACAATCCAAGCTCAACACACAAAAAGGATACACAAAACTAAGTACCAAAAAGTAAGGAATGGTAGAAGAAATGTAACATACATAACGAGCAAATGCAATGCAACAGATGGAGAACAAATGCTGCATATATCACACAGACCTTTGAACCTGTTCTAGCTTAAAACATTGTAAATGGGTTGAGCAGCATGCATGTAATGATACCTAATCCACACTATTTCACCTGTACCTATAAACTGAGTTCTTAGCAACAAACACTAATAAATATGTTAATACCTCATAGCATATTGCAAGATACAAGCTGATAACAGGATAACTCCCAATGAATTCAGGTGACATGGATATAGATAGGTACTAGTAAAATTAGGTCATAATCTGATATCTGTGTCTACCAAGAGTAAATTTATTTATTTTATTTATTTTACATTTGTTGACTGGGATAGTCCGACTGATTTATGTCCATTTTCAGCGGAGGCCCGGGGAGAAAAGCTTCAAGGTAGACAAAGTCAAAAATAATTTCCTCTTATTTTCCTTATCCTGTTACACATGTAGAAATGAACACATTTTAAAAGGCAACATGCTGACAAGGGGGTTTGTGTAGCTGGAGTGCAGTGGTTACAAGATAATAATTGATTTTTAAAGAAACTTTAAATTAAAAACTTTATATGGAATTTTGCACTAAAAACTGCTACAGAGTATGTATATGTTCTATATAATAACTATATGACTTGAAAATAGATGCTTCTTAAACAAAATATCATAACTAGAAACACAGCAAAATGTAAAACCTTGAACAGAAAAATATGAAATGTCAGAAAAAAGCACTGAGGCTGACACATTCCCCAGATAAGGCCATTTCCCTTATTCACGTATTTTTTTAAAGATAACATAATAAACACATTCCAGTGAAAACATCAGGTAATGTACTTGCTACTGCCACAACCCCGGTAATCCTGGTACCTGTTTCCCATAACCACCTGCAAAGTACAGTGCGAGAGAGGCACAGAAGATACATGCTACATCCTTTCACTCATACCTACATGTCTAATAAACATGCACAAATGTGCTCATTTAAGGCACTGAGATACAGCCTGTGGCTAGCTTTACAGGTGAACATTGCTCTGGCATAGATGGCAGCAGCCCATACATTTTTTGAGCTTCTGCACTATAGTACACAGAGTGGAGGGTGGTTGCCACATATAGTTCAGTCATTCCTAGCTGAATGGACAGTAGACTCCCTCTTATCTGGCCTCTCTTTAACCAGCCATCAAATTTCTGCCACAGCCTTGCAAAAGACAACAGAGAAGAACACCCTCCGCCTCCTCTGGGCTAAATAATGACAGGCATTTGTATTTTAGACTTCCTATTCATTAGAAAAATGAATACTAACAAAAATCCTGTTATTCTAGCTGATTTACAACCTATCAATATTATTTTGTATGCTTTTTCTGATTAACCAGCCATTTGTTTATCCAGCCTAAGGTCCAGTTCCAGTGAGACCAGATAAGAGGGAGTGTACTGCAGGCTTGCTCACTATTAAGAAGCCACACTCAGGAACAGGCTTGAGTACCTAATTTCTTCTGTTTTCTATATATATATATATATTTAACAGTTAAGGTACATGATTCGTGGTTAAATAACTGAAAGCAGAGCAAGGCATCATAAAGAATCATCACGTAAATCCATTCAGCATATGTAATGCCTACAAATGCAAGTATTTCATATGCTAGTACTAAGCTAACTGCCCTTACCAGCCATTTTAAGCCTAGCCAATTATCCCTTGTCAGACTCAGAGCCTGCATCTTGTGTTTGTGAGGCAAACACCTTAACCATTAGGCCACCCTCCCAACCCTGAGTATTTGAGTAATACAAATGCCAATTGTTGTATGCATATAAAATGCAGGTAAATATGACACAGTAAACAGCATATCTATTTGTATTGTTCATGTCTTGGGAGCTGTGTTGGGCCAGGGCAAGACATTCTGACAACATACCTGGAAAACAAAATTATGAAGAATATAGTAAACAAAAATAATAAGTCATTAGCCTAGTAATCTGCTATGAACCATGAACCTGTAAATGTGAAACATAAACAGATCCATTTGGTCTACATGTACAGTTTTATTAGGAACTGGCATACACTGCACAAAGGACACTGTTTCTTGCATCTCACACCATTCAAAATTGGTGCCACTGACTAAAACAGAGTTGTAGATAGGTCACCCACTTAACGTGGGTACTGCGTGTATGCTATACACTTTGAGAAACATTTATGTTTTCCGCAGGAGCATCACAACTCTGCTCTCCTCTTATGTCTGACAGGGCTAATAAAACTTTTGTAATGCAACTTCTGTCTTGTGTTTTATTTCACACTAGGCCTGCAAGCTATGAAGCAGGTGCACTTGTGTTGCGTTAACTTTGCAGATCACCATGGGGGATCAGTTTTCCTTTCTTATAACAATCCCCAATCCCTGTGATAATTTAGCTGAAGCTGATTATTACTTTTTTATTACTTATACTGTTTTGTATAAAATCAGCAGAAAATAGTTGATATATTTGTTCATAAGACATATTCATTTAAAAAGAATTTTGATAAGACACAGCATTTTATCAACATGCAATTTTCATTATTACATAAGGGCAAAATGGCACACAGGCTAATCTTATTAATAAACACATCACAAATCATTTTGAGTTAGACAAAAGAAAAAAAAAATATGGTTTTATGTCAACCATTTAAACCTTTTTGCAAAAGCAAAGCTGTATAGTCCTGAGCTTTAAAGTCTTATGCACCACACATTTTTTTCACCATCCAAAAGTTCATTTGAAATTCTTGAATGGAACTGAGATCCTGTTAGGGTTACTCAGATCTCAAAACCTACTTCTTAAGTGAAAAGAAAAATAGCCCCTTGATGCATTCGGGAAGTAAAACTCTGGAGACAGAATACAAATGGGTTAATGAGTAGAACATATTATAAAACACAACTGCCTTGAGCCACAGAGACTCCCAACTATGAAGGTAACTGACCATACTAACCACTTCATGGCTCACTACCTAAATGTCATAGCAAACTGCACAGTCCTGACCATTTTAATATCTCAATTTTCTGTAAGAGTGATGGTCCCAAAAAAAAAGCTAAACAGAACAACAACACAAACAAGCCCACCCCTGCTGACTCCTAAGGTCTCTCAGCAAATACAAGCAGGTAGGTTGAGTGACCTCCCTATCCTTAGCTGTTCTTTCACACTGCAGTCTGAAAAAAAGGTGACCATAAGCTGTGGGCTCAGAAGGCAACCCACGAGTAGAGAGAGTAGCACCAAGAATTAATATTTATTCAAGCTGTTAGGCACATTAAATCAGGAATCCATCCCTTCCCAGTGCTTCCCTTAACACTCACATAACTGTGAGATCACCAACCCATCTTTCTGTGAGATAGGTAAAGAGGAATAAATCCCCTCAATCCAGACCAGCACCTGCCATGGGATGCCATGTTGCTCTTGTCTAGTAGATATAACTTACTTAATCTTAGCTTATGTAGCAGAGATGTTTTTACTAGCCTTCTAATGCTGAAGCACACACATTAATTAAATAAGACATCAACACAATGTGTTGCCAATATGTTTATTAGTTACAAGTGCTTATAGTAGAATGTTTTAGGTTCATAGGTTCATAGGTTTATACTAGGCTATCTGCCCTAAGGCATTTATAAGCCTAGCCCAAATTATTGTGGCTTACGCCACCCCTTATATGAAAAAATACTGTGCCCATTAGTTTGTTGTGCCTCTGTCCAGCAGTGACCCAGAGATGATTCCCGGGGTAAACCTACGATCTCCCATCCACAGGTCTAGATTTCTCTTGAACAGAGTCAGCGAGGTGCTCTGCCTCACATGGACCGGGATTTTATTCCACAGCATAGGGAGTCTCTGAGTGATAAATCTATCCCTCCAGCACGTCCTATTTATATCCGTGCTAAGGTTTAAGTCGCTTGCTCTAGTGGTTTTGGTGGATTTGGATTTTTTGAGGTGGAGCATGTCCATTAATTCCGGGTTGGACATGGCCTTGTATGTCAGGCACATGTCACCTCTGAGCAGACGTTTTGATTTTTTTTTTCTCTAACGTGATTGTCTTCCCAGCATTTAATGTTGTGCAATTAGATCCAGCTATGTATCTGTATCTGTGTATCTTAAATTCATGAAATAATGTCTCATACATTCCTAAAGCTTTCATAGGGGATCATTTTATTTCAGGTCTTTTGCATATGCAGATCAAGATATACAGATAATGTGAATGCAGCTTTGTAAAAAGTCCCAATAACTCCCAACCATGACAAAAGGAAAGAATTAATAAGTATTTTTTGTCACAAGGAAATACATGCTTTACTGATGTGTTTCAACTTGACTATTTTCATAAATGTCCTTTGAGTTTAAATCAGCCACTGCTTGCATTACTCTGGAATGTTTTAAGACAAGTAGCTCAGGGCTGTTCTTTACTCTTTATAAGGTTAGATTTTTATATATGTACTCAGCAGGCATGTTTAATTCTATAGAAACATACAACTTGTATAACACACATGAAGCTTTTCTAGGTATGAATCTTTGGGGGAAACTTTTAGGACTGGTCCCATAGTATATTGGAATGTAATACTGAAGTGGTGTTGCAATACTCAACAGTTATCCATGCTTATAATTAATACACACACACACACACACACACACACACACACACACACACACACACACACACACACACACACACACACACACACACACACATGTCTGTGTGTGTGTGTATGTGTGTTGAATGCTATGACTGAGAAAAAATAGACCACTTTCTAGAACTTATCCATTTTCAAAAACGTAAACAAATAAAATGCACAGAAATGTGACACTTTTATTAAATAACTGTCTTTTGATTTTATGCACAGACATACATACATACATACATACACCCCCCAACATACACATGCACAAACACATAAATGTAGACATACACATAAACACACACCCACATGATCGCACATTCTCACACACAAGTATACACACAAAAACACACACATGCATGCATACGCATTTGCACAAGCATATGAAAAGCATAAGAATGTGGACATACTCATAAACACGTACACATGTATACACACACACACACACGCGCGCGCACACACACACACACACACACACACACACACACACACACACACACACACACACACACACACACACACACACACAAACTTACATGCACATACACGACTATACACATGAAAACACACACATATACATAAACAGACACAGGGCAACAGAATGGTGTGTTATTTAAAACTCCTGCTTCAGCTTTCAGTTGTAGTACCTTTTGTAAGGAGTTAACATGTTCTAACCATGCTCATGTGTTTTTCTCAGGGTGTCTGTTTTTGTTCAAAATTATAAAGTTAAGAAGCAAGTTGATTGGCAGTGCTAACTGACTCACAGTGTAAGCAGGAGTATGTGAGCCATGCACTGAACAACAAACTTATCTATGGCTGGCTTCTATCCTGAGGCTATTGGATAACCCTGAATTTAATGAAAACATGCATAAAATACAGAGATAAAGGAAAACACTTATAAAAACAATATGTAGATAAAACCCACAAGTAAGTGTAATTGTACGTGTCAGGTCTTAAATCTTTTGCTTTACATTAAAACCCAAGAAAATGCAGCAATGAATGGCAACCATCTATCTAATATATCTATATCTATACATATATATCTATTACTATTTATATATATATATATATATATATATATATAGTTTCACTTTACAATCCTGAAATACTGAAATATTGAAATTCAGTACCTTGAGACTGTAAAGCCGAAAACTAACAAATCGAAAACCCCAAAAGAGCGAAATTCAAATTTGTGACTACCCACATACACACTCCATATGTTTTATTTTCTAGGAGATTAGCAGTTTTCATGGTGACTGCACTGTCAGGTACAAAACATGCAAGCTGTTGAACAAAGATTGTTCAGCAAAAAGAATGTCACTGAACAGAATATGAGTGACGTGAGTCATTAAATCACTGCAGAAATGTGCAGAGCAAACAATGAATCACTGCAGCTGAAAAGAGGAATCATTTTTATGTTGGACTTTCATGGTATGCTTTCAGAAACAAGTCGTGAAGTGCAAAAAGTAAAATGCAAATGTGCTTTCCTGATGGTAGTTAGCTTAAAACTTGTTTCCCTTTAATTGTATTTAAGCCTCACATTTGTGCGATGATGCTGTTCACCCAGTGACGGTTAGCAGTGCCCTATTTAGATGCAAAAGCTGAGAAACTCAGTTTTTCCATAAACAGCTGTCTGTGAAACCCTTTCAAGGTTTTCTGCTGCTCTAGGAGGAACTCAGTTGCACACTGAGCAGCGTTGCCTTATTGATCAACCTTAGCCTACGCTAAGTATAGGTCACTTTTGTAGTCTTGGCTCTACCGGCACAGTCCTGTCAAATTAACCCATTTCCTTCCCTATTAAAACATACAGTAAGAGCCTGCTATCATGGACAGGCAGTTTCCCATCATCTCTATGGCCATCCGAATAGACTCGAGCACCCTGAGGCAATGTAGCAATTGTCTTATGTATACTGATAACCATTTACTCCTGAAAAAATCAAATACTTTATGTGAGAGATGTAGTTACAATATGGAACTGGAGGCAAGATTCTGACATAAAGTTATTTGTCAGGAAATTGAATTTATATCAAATGTTGGGTGCCCAGTCGAACTGCTATAATGAATTTAAGCTACCTAGTTGCTTTAATCCGCCTTTGCATCATATGTTACAACTATATGAAAAAGTCTGTGAACTTGATTTAAGAATGTTGTCTAAAACTGACAGAAACCAGTCTTACAATTTAAATAAGTATGAAAGGGATTTATTTAATTCTCTTTCTACAGCTAAGGTACAGGTGAGCAAACCAGATAAAGGAGGGAGCCTAGTAATCATGAATTTAGATGATTACAAACATAGAATTCAACATATATTGAATTCAGAAGTATATTCAGACGCATCCCTTCATGAATATAATGTGGCTAACCAGCAAATAAAAATTTATATTAATGATTTATATATAGAGGGCAAGATTGATGTGCAAGTCTTTAATTATCTACAAGTGTTGTCACCTTTGACTCCGGTTATGTTTGGGGTACCTAAGCTCCATAAAAACATTCATAATCCCCCGCTTCGACCGATAGTTGATGGTAGACAGGCTTCAACATATGCCTGTACTAAGTTTGTTGATACCCTCCTAAAAAAAATATGTAGTGATGGAAAATGTAATTTCCAAAGATTCCTGGTCATTTTTGGATAGGCTTAATAATATGAAGTTTAATATGGCCCTTAATTTCCTTACAGTAGATGTTAAGGACCTTTATACATGTATTCCTCATGACCAAGGTATAGAGTGGGTCAGTGCTAGAATGAGGCGTTTGGGTGCCCCAACCGCGGAGATTTCACTGGTAGAAGAGTTATTAGATATCATTTTGAGCAATAATTATATAATCTTTAATAAAACTTATTATTTGCAGACCAAGGGGGTAGCGATGTGCTCCCCCCTGTGGATCTAGTTATGCAAATCTGGTTATGTCACATTGGGAACATACTTTTATCATGGCCAATGAGGAAATAAATAACACTGTTAAATTTTACATGAGATTTCTGGGTGATATTGTTATGTTGATAGAAGGCAATGATATTAGAGCCAAAGAATCGGTAGAGTATTTTAATAATACATCTGAATTTCTGCAGTTTACTTACACTTTTCATGAACATCGTATTTCATACTTAGATGTTGACTTGACTAAAAATCACACAAATAATAGCTTGGAAGCAAAAATATTTCAGAAATCTACTTATTTCAACACTTTTTTGCACCATACAAGCGCACATCCCAAATATCAAAAACGCTCAGTTGTGAAAGGACAGCTAGTGAAAGCTGCACGCATGGTGACTGCTGACCAAAATTTTATAGGTGAATGTTTCAATCTTAAAACTATGTTTCTTCAAAGGGGTTACCCCCTAGAGTTCTTAGGTGAATTAATAGATGAAGTAAGAATAAAGAGACTTAATGGGGTTTATAACCGATTTTGAGACAAAATAGAAATGTAGGAATTGATACAGATAAGGTGGTAGGTAATGAAGAATTAATACCAATCTTAAATAAAGACATCAAAGGTCAAAATTATAATCTAGCATATATTATGACATTCACCGCAGATTCTTATCATATTAAAAATATTATATGTAAGAATTGGAACCTGTTGGTAGAGGAACTTAATTTATATACTAAGTTAGGTGAAATACCTAAGTTTGTCTTCGTAAAGGATCCAACTTTAAAAGCCTCTTGGAAAGAATGAAATATGATTACAGTACTTATGTAGGTATGAAGCAGTGTGGCAATTGTCCATATTGCAAGTATATAGAGGAAGGTGCTAGTGTAATTGTGAATAATTTTAAGATAGCCAATAAGATGAAGTACAATTGTAACTCAAAAGGCATGGTCTATTTAGCTAAATACCAGTTATGTTCATCATTTTATATTGGCAAAACGGACCGCCGCCTAAGAGATAGAATATATGAGCACCTTTATAGCATAGATAGACATAAAATGGACAATGCTCTAGCAAAACATACTGCGTTGTTCCCTTTACATTAATTTAAGTTTAGAGTGATAGACCAAGTATTTAACAATTTTAAAGGTGGTACCTGTTCATTATGGTTAGAAGGATTGGAGCTTTTTTGGCAATTAAAGCTGAATGCTCATTGCCATCCTGGCCTTAATGATAAATGTACAATAACATGTTTATTAAAGTTTGGATAGATAAAGGTATGTGGCATGCTGTCTTCATCTATGCATGTGTGTGTGTGTGTATATGTATATATATATATATACACATGTATATAATGCTGCAAAGCTAAAAAAAAAAATATATATATATTTATATATATATATATATATATATATAAAATAGGGTATTTATTATTATAATTTTGTATTTAATGAAACTATTTTTATTTAATGTGTTATTAGAGTGGCTAAAATGTTTTTTTATCTGTATATGAATGAGTGTGAGATTTATTTATAGATGCTGAATGCTTGAATATATATTTTTAATGAATTTTTAGTTAATTGTGTGAAGCTTATATATTAAATGAATGATATTGCTTCAAGACCTTGATCATGTGATTTTAAAGTGGTATTTAAAATTCAGAGTCAGTTTGTTAAATGTATCTGAAGAAGTCCAACAAATTGGTTGGATGAAAAGCACTTCATTAAAGTTGAGTCCACATTTAGTACCTGGTTTTCGTTTTTTCACTTGTAAGGTTATCTATCTAATATATCTATATCTATACATATATATCTATTACTATTTCTTTATATATATATATATATATATATATATATATATATATATATATAGTTTCACTTTACAATCCTGAAATACTGAAATATTAAAATTCAGTATCTCGAGACTGTAAAGCCGAAAACTAACAAGCCCTAAACTCCAAAAGAGCGAAATTCAAATTTGCGACTACCCACATACACACTCCGCATACAAACAAGCACACATACATCTTCCTCCCTACACTAGAAACCAACAAAACACATGCAAACACAACAAAACACACGTGCTGACCCTACATATAAACAGGGGGTCAAGACCCCCTGCACCCCACATGTGGGGGGGCTACACCTCCCACCCCCCCTAATTATATATACTAACTCCGAGGTCGCACTAAAAACAAAAACACACAAAAACTACCACTACACATTCTACACTCCCCTTGCACAAACACAAATCACATATGTACAAATGCCACCACTCGCAACACTTACACACTCACAATCTTACCTACTTACCCTAACCCACACCTCAAAACTCCAAACACACACACACACACTAAAATCACTACCCAAAACCCCTTGTAAAACATCAGTTACCTGATTCTCCAGCTAGATCCACACAGCGAATTCACCATTTCCGCATAAGCCATTTCCGCACTCGGTATTCTGCACTTTCACGCAAATGCAGTTTAGACACTTTGGTCTCGAGCTACTGAAGTTCGATATTTCTGAAGTGAAACCATATATATATATATATATATATATATATATATATGGGAACACTGCTAAATCTCGAACGTTTGAAATCTCGAATTTGAAATGCTCAAGACCATGTAGCCGAAATAGCATATTACCAAAAGACCAGAAGCACGAAATTCAAAATCCCGATGGTAAGGGATTTTGAGTTAGCGCTTCTGGTGTTGCGGTTCAGGTAAGTATGTGTGTGTAAGTGTGTTTGTGAGGGGCTTTAGTGTGTGTGTGTGTGTGTGTGTGTGTGTGTGTGTGAGGAGCTATAATGTGTGGGTGTGAGTTTGCCTTGTGTGTATGTCTGTGCGATCTCGGAGTTGGAATATTAAAGTCGGGGGGTGTGGGGGGCATCTTTAGTGTAAGGTGGTTTGTTTGGTAATGGGGGGAGGCTGTGTGTATGTTTGTGTGTGCTGTATGTATGTAGTACTTTTGCGATTTTGAATTTCGCGCTTTTAAAATGTCGGTAATGTGTGGTTTAGGGATTTTAGTCTTGGTATTGTGGGCTTTGGGAGTGTGTAGTTTCGGTATTACGTAGTGATTCCACACATATATATATATATATATATATATATATATATATATATATATATATGCATATATATATATATACACACACACACACACACACACACACACACACACACACACACACACACACACACACACACACACACACACACACACACACTCACACACACACACACACACACACACACACACACACACACACACACACACACACACACACATATATATCGCTATCGGACTGTTGCTTTATCAGCCATTCAATAAAATGTGTGTAGAATGTGAATTTTATATCAAAGTGTAATTGGTTTGACAAATGTTTGTCAGTGGTTGGGGTGCTGAATAGTGCTATTGTGCTGGACTTTGGATTTCTTTAACGGTTGTTGTTTGGTGTATGTTTTTATTTATTTTAAATTAATTTATTTATCTATTTTGTATATCATTCATGGCTTTGTAGTTTGATTGTGTTTCTTATAGCTTTATGTCTTTGCTTTACTCATAGTCTGATTAGTATCTTATAATTTTATACATATAAACACAAACATATATAATATATAAACAGAGGTGTATAATATTTTATGTGCATTTTCTATTTTATATATGTTTGTGTGTGTGTGTAAATTATATATATATATATATATATATATATATATATATATATATATATATATATATATATAGATATATATATATAGATATATATAGATATCTATCTATAGGTCTATTTTGTTTCATTGAATCTCATTTCACTGAATTTCATTTCACCCCGACCACACTGCTGAAAACACAAATTACTGAAAACTCATTTCACTGAACTGAACTTAGTATATATGGCACCTTGTAGAGTACTGTAAGGCAAGTAAAAGGTATATGCCCTTCTCCCCACTCTAGTGTGATCCTGGAGTTAGTATATATAGTTGGGGGGTTTGGGTGGCATAGCCCCCCACCTTGTTTGTTTTATATTGTATTTTACCAAAAACTTCAAAACAATACATTTTAAGCAACAGACATGCATAGTTGCAACACCAATGACTAACTTTCTCCAGAAGACAATATGTACTCAAACTAAGTGGGGGGCTACGTCCCCCACACCACCCAATGTGGGGGGCTGTGCCCCCCACACCCCCTTTAACTATATATACTAACTCCAGGATCACACTACAGTTGGGAAAAGGGCATATAGCTTTTACTTGCCTTACAGTACTCTATACAGTGCCATATATACTAACTGCAGTTCAGTGAAATGAGATTCAGTGAAATGAGTTTCGGTAATTTGAGTTTTCAGTAAAGTGGTCGAGGTGAAATGAAATTCAGTGAAATGAGATTCAACAAAACAAAGTAGACCCATACATATATATATATATATATATATATATCTATGGGTTCATGTCAAACCAACGACATGCTACAATAACGAAAGTCACTACATCGAAACGAAACCATCGACAGTTCAAAACATCGACAGTACATTTATACGTAAGTACAGTGCTAACATGGGTCCTGCAAGGGGGAAGTAGTATGGGTACAGTATCATATCATATCCTTTACTTCCCCCTTGCAGGACCCATGTTAGCACTGTACTTATGTATAAATGTACTGTCGATGTTTTGAACTGTCAATGGTTTCGTTTCGATGTAGTGACTTTCGTTATTGTAGCATGTCGTTGGTTTGACATGAACCCATATATATATATATATATATATATATATATATGTGTGTGTGTGTGTGTGTGTGTGTGTGTGTGTGTGTGTGTGTGTGTGTGTGTGTGTGTGTGTGTGTGTGTGTGTGTGCAAACACACATGCAATTATGTCTTGGGGATTTATTGTGATCAGCATGCAACACAATAACCAGAACACTAATATATGTACTTCATTCACATAGGCTCATAGGTTAATACTAGGCTAACTGCTCTGAAGAGCCGTTTTAAGTGTAGGCAATAACCAAAGGTCAGAATCAAAACCCTGTACCCTGTGCCTTTCAGGTAAAGACCTTAATTTTTACACCCCTGTCTATGCTAAACTGACAATTTCATTTATATATGTTTTTTTTCCCTCAGGAGTATGTAGACCATAATTTTGTAATTACTGGAATAAGCAGCCGCATTTATAAGGCAGGTAAATAAAAATAAAATGTGACTAAAATGATTAGGAAATTCTTTGATCTTGACTATAGTGAAGAAATCAAGTCTAAATGTAATTTAGGTTACTAATTGCATCAGGCTTTCTTTGGGGAAGTATATTTTGGAAAATGTGAAAAAAAAATGACTATGCCAGATTGTTTGTTAGAATAGAAGTGTTTATGCATATTTCATAACCTCTGGGCATCAGTGTGCAAGGTGGTAACTATTTTTTAGGGGTTTTGATGGTCATCTTGTTTTAATATGAAACAGTCTTTACTAACAGTAGCTAAAAGAATTAAAACATTAGTAATTGATATGTCTTTTTCCCATTTGTTTAGATTGGTGTTACCCAAAGATATTTTTATATGTTATAATTTTGGCTACACACAGAGCTGCAGTCTGCTCTACACTTTTAATCCTGTCTTTTAGTCATCTATATTTAATAAGGAGAGAGTGAGGTAGTGAAAGAGAGACAGAGAAAAAGAAAATGCAGTTTCAGAATGAAGTGATGATGAAATTTCAATTTATAAAGTTTAGTAGTTAATACAAAATGCAGATTGCTTGATGTGAGAGAAAAATCTGATATATGTATGATACAAAATATTTGACTGTAGAGTATGTAATGCAGAAACATACAGGCAATATGTAATAAGTGCTTCCATTATGAGTGGACAAATGAGAATCTTTTGAGCTTCTACTTTCTGAAAGACAACCTGCCAAAAATAACCTCCTGAAAACACTTTTGCCTCTGTTCCACCAATGTGTAGGGCTGTGCCCCCCCAGCCCCCAGCTAATATAGTCGACTCCACTTTTGCACTACAACAAGGAAGGCCGCAAACACAAAGAAATTATGCTTAGTGCCTGCAAGATTCTCCAACAATGCTTTTCAGTGGAAATGCCAACATTGCCAGGGAATTGAGACATGGAGAGTTGAGGGATGGGGATTCTGCTTTATAACAGCAGTAGTGTAGCCAAGATAAACTGCTATCCCTGTAGAATATGTGATGCAGAAATGGAAATGCAGTATGTAATAAACTGCCATTCATTGTGAAAATACAGGAAATAAAATGCTTTACCATCTATTTGAAACATACTTCACAGCTGTCCAGATTTTCGCAAAATGTTCAGATTTTTGCCTGATATTTTTGCTTTGTTCCTCATAAAATGTGTGTTTTTCTGACAAATCATCAAAGATGGAAGTCACTAAGTAATGACAGGCATATTAGTTTCAGACTTCATATACTTCAAACAATGCACACAAATGCAAATCCTTTTATTCTGTCATCTTTCTAAGTTTATGATTGCAATACTTAAAGTCTGTCCCTATTTCTTGTTTTTACCCCCCATTATTTTTGGCTTTGTCCAGATTTCCTGAGCTAAGAGGTTGAGACGTATGATTTGAAATCACAGGAAAAGAAATGCTTTCACATGATATAAACAAACCAATGGACATAACAGAAGCAGTGATTACACAGACATACAGTGAACGAGTGCAGTTTAGTGAGAGGAATGAAATGAGGTTAAAAGTATGTTCTGACTTCCACTGTTGAATGTGAAAATGCTGCATCATTTCTTAAAAGGCAGCAAATTCTTGTATATGCTACATTAATGTATCAGACTTTAGAAAAAGAAAGTATAATAAAGTATAACATTAGCATGTCCATCCTTTTATTTCTTCTCTGTGAAACACACATAAGCCAACTGCGTGTGCTTACTCTAGCATCATCTACATGCTGTTGTTAAATACCCCAGTCACCATGCTTTCACTGCAACTTATTTATTTTCTACTTGCTGACTGGTTAAGGGAACTGATCTGAAGACTTTTTCTTCTATGAGACAGGCGAAATGGAGAGCTGAAGAGAAAAAAATCAAGCAGGAGTTCCTATGCATCATAGATGCATTCAGTTGTAGACTTAGAACAAATCTAATAAAGGAGGACATGATAAATATAGCTCCAGTAACCTAGAGTGACGAACAATAAAAATGATAAAAAGCAGATGGATTAAATGCAGACTTGCAGAATTTCACATGTAGCTATCTAGAGTATGGTCCAGAAATTAACACAACCAGCAATTGTGAACAGAGGGTCTAATGCAATGTATAGCAGATATAACTGTGGCAAAGCACAGCTTAGAATTATGTTTTCAATGCCTAAGCACATATATTTAAGATTAATGTGTCTGCTCTATACAGTAAGAGATCAGATGGCAGTTAGTAGGAAAGGGAATTACCCATTTGTCTTAAAACAACTATACTTGCTGAGATCTAAGATGTGCTCCTTCTAATTTACATCAGTCTGAGTAGGTTAGGTTCACCCAAAATGTGTGTCAGGATGCAGTTCTAGTTCACTGAGAGTGTACATACCTCTCTACTGTACAGATTTTCGCAAAATGTCCATAAACGTTTGGTTTTCTGGCAAATCAATGGCAAATCATTTAGGACTGAAGTCAGAAAATGACAGATGTTTGAGTTATAGACTTTATACTCTTCACAAAATTCATGCTAATCCACAATCTGTTATTCTGTCAACTTGCTGTTTGTAAGAGCAATATTTAAAAATTATCCCTATTTTTAGGCCTTTGTCCCCCCCATTAAATATGGCTATGTCCAGATTTCTCTGTCTTAGAGGTTGAGAGGTATGCTAAGGCAATTGCGCTTAAAGATATTTACTTATGAAAAGACTGAAGTTAGGACTTTAAAGTGAGAGGGCTACTTGATTGGATGACTTTAACAGATAATTTTGGAAAATGATTGCCAACGTACAGACAAGAATAAGTGTATAAGTTTAATGTTTATTGTGGTATTTTGTAGAGTTCCATTCTGACTGTTAGTAGGAGTCAACACACCTTTTGTAGTCTCCAGCAGTGGAGTTCACCATTATCAGAAAGAAAGAGAAAATGGCAGATTTTGCTGAGAGTTACATGTGTCAGTAAGGATGTCAGCATGATAATTGGAAGAATATATTTATTTCATAGAAAGAACACATTGATCCTTATTGGGCACTTTGTCTCAGGAGTAAGAATGTCAGTAAGTTTTTATTTAGGAATAAAATGGCCTCCAATATTTGTAGCCTCTATTTCCACATGATGTTTGAAGGTGGGTTCTCATTTTCCCCCTTCACATTGCAAATATCCTGCACAGACAGGTATAGGGTATAATATCTGTTGTCATGCATGAGAGAAGTGCAAGTGATGCACCTTGTGCATAAAAATGAACGATTATTACCTTGTATAAACACAAATATTATGGAGCACAAAAAAGGAAGCCTTCATTTTTGCATCACCATTACTCTCAGGGAAAAAGAGCTGTGAAGCACAATGTCAAAGGCTTAGTTCTCGTGACAGGCTGACTGTGGGTTGTGTGGTTGTGATTCATGAACATCTGCATCTGCAGGAAACATTTCACAAAAGACACAAGTTTCAGTGATGTACCACTATTGCATATACCGCACAGACAGCTCAAACTTTATGCTTCATTTGTACCACACTTCAACTAAAATCAGTCACAGTTTATATCTATGTAACATGCAGAGCATAAAACAAAGCAGGCAGACAAAGAGAAGCATGTGGGAGGACATTAATGCAGAGCCCAGAGTAAAGGCAGAGTCAAACAGGAAAGAAAGACCGTCTTATAGTGACTCTTGTGCCAGGTACCTCCATTCCTACTTTTTATACTAGACACAGACAAATCTACTGCTTAGGAAAGTTCCATAGTTTAAGACTCCCACCACTTTACATGTTAGAGCTATGATTTTCTACATCACTAATGCTAGAGCTATTCTGACAAATTTCACAAAATTTGCCATTTACAAATTATGTTTTCTTTTCTAGGAGATTAGCAGTTTTCATGGTGACTGCACTGTCAGGTACAAAACATGCAGGCTGTTGAACAAAGATTGTTCAGCAAAAAGAATGTCACTGAACAGAATATGAGTGACGTGAGTCATTAAATCACTGCAGAAATGTGCAAAGCAAACAATGAATCATTGCAGCTGAAAAGAGGAATCATTTTTATGCTGGACTTTCATGGTATGCTTTCAGAAACAAGTTGCAAAAAGTAAAGTGCAAATGTGCTTTCCTGATGGTAGTTAGCTTAAAACTTGTTTCCCTTTGCTTGTATTTAAGCCTCACATTTATGCAATGATGCTGTTCACCCAGTGATGGTTAGCAGTGCCCTATTTAGACACAAAAGCTGAGAAGCTCAGTTTTTTCCATCAAGAGCTGTCTGTGAAACCCTTCAAGGTTTTCTGCTGCTCTAGGAGGAACCCAGTTGCACACTGAGCAGCGTTGCCTTATTGATCAACCTTAGCCTACGCTAAGTATAGGTCACTTTTGTAGTCTCTGCTCTACCAGCACAGTCCTGTCAGATTAACTCATTTCCTTCCCTATTAAAACATACAGTAAGAGCCTGCTATCATGGACAGGCAGTTTTCCATCATCTCTATGGCCATCCCGATAGACTCGAGCACCCTGAGGCAATGTAGCAATTGTCTTATGTATACTGATAACCATTTACTCGTGAAAAAATCAAATACTTTATGTGAGAGATGTAGTTAGAATATGGAACTGGAGGCAAGATTCTGACATAAGGATAAATGGAATGCCAAACAGGTTGTCAGTACACACACTTCCCACACTAAATAAGGGCATGACACATAAACCCACAGATGCAGAGGTACTCACTAGTTATTTACCAAAAGATCATAGGCCTCGCAAATGGAAGCCACTTACACAAATAACAATGTAAAAAAACAATCACAACACATAATAGCACACAGCATTGCCTCAACAAATAAGCCCATAAGGTGTAACACCACAAAACCTACTGTATTGGTGACTCCATTGTGAGACACATGGATATTCCCCTCACCAGGCTGGATAAGGAGCAGGTTACTGTTACCTGCTTGTCAGGTGCCTGGTTATGTCAATTCACTCAAGCACTCAAGTCACTTGAACACAAGTACCAATATGACTCCATCATAGGCCATATGGGGGTGAATGACTTGGGACATACCTCACTGGACTATATGAAGAGAGAGACATGATCTAGCTTTTCGATTATGTGTCACAGGCAGGTATAAGCCTAGTTTTAAGCAGAATTCTATTTTCTCCAAGGATGATTCCACAATACAAACAAAAAAATGATTGACTTTAACAATTGGTTTAGCTTCTGGTGTCAGTCCAAGGGAATCCAATATCTGTCAACCTGGGAAGACATGGTCGATAGGCCACGTTGCTTTGACAGAGATGGCCTGCACCTGTCTAGGCTTTTGGATACTGGAAAAGGCATTAGCCACCTCTATTGTGCCTTTTTAGGGAGTGTCAAAATAGCCAACCTCCTAACATAACAAAATCCTGTCTGGATAAACTCAAGGTACTCCTGCTTAATGCTAGGAGATTAAACAAGAAACTGCACACCCTGGAAGCACTCCTCATTTTGGAAGATACTGCTGTCTGTGCAGTCACTGAGACATGGTTCAAAGGCATAGAAAGCACCCCTGCCATGCAGAGCTACAATGCCTTCCATACATTCAGACCACAAACTGAGCATGAGGTGTATTCATGTTCATTAAGTATAAGTACACCTTCAGACTGGTCAAACAGTATGACTCTCTTGAGCTACTCCATGTCCAGTTAACTATAGGCAAAGCCCCCTACCACATCATAGCTACCTATAGGTCCCCCACTATGAAACAGGAAAAGCAGACCACATACCTGGACTTACTGGAGTCACTTGTTGCCATACAGCCCAACACCTTACTCAAAGAGTGATTTTAATTATCCTACCATCGACTGGGAAACATACACTATTACAAACATGCTGGCTCAGAGGTTCTTGGACTTTGTCATTACAAATGCCCTGGAACAGCTAGTCAGCACACCAACAAAAGACTCAAATGTCATGGACGTAATGCTAACTAACATGGGAGATCATTGCACCATCTCCTGTGTGATGTCCTCCCTTGTAAGATCGGACCATAAATCAGTCTCATTTGATGTAATTATAAGATGAGATACCCTATCAAGCTCAAAAATGCTTAAGAATTTTTCAAAGACAAACTACTTCCTACTAAGTGATGGTGTAAGAAGTTTCAAAACCCACTCAAATGCAGATAACATGGACTCCTATGCAAAGGTGTACCCCAATGTCCTGTATAACTGCTTAAGCAGTTGAATAGAATTGGCTGTACCTAACCGGATTAAAACCAGGTCTTGCTGAAAATAAAAAACACTCTGGTGGACCATTAACATAAACAGGCTATACAACAAGAGGAAGAAACTAATGTCCAAGAACAAAAGGGAACTGGCTCAGCAGAGGAAGAAATCCCTGTATGGCTTAAACAAACAAATTAGAGATCTAGTTAAGTCCTCCAAAGCTAATTATAAAGCAAAAATAGCCTTCCTAGTTAAGGATAATCACAAGGCATTCTTTAACTGTCTTTGAAATCTAAAAAGAAATACCCAGCTATGCTCTGAACTGGTTGTGGATGGCACCACCCATGCCCAGCTGGAGATAATAGCCAATCTGCTAGCTGACAGATTTGGAGATAACACCACACCCCTGTCCCCTCCGGTCATCTCCCAAAGTATATCTGCCATAATTTCTCAGCCTATTATGTTAAGACAGCAGGTCATCTCGGCTCTCTCCAAGGCCAAAAGCACTGCGTCAACGGGACCAGACAGCATTCCAGGTCACCTTTTAAACAACTTAAAACATGACCTAGCAAACCTACTTGGATTCCTGTTTAACCACAGCCTGCAAACCAGCTATGTTCTGGCAGATTGGTGGACAGAAACAATAATCTCTCTGCACAAAGGAGGACCATCAACAAACCCTTAGAATTATAGGCCCATAAGCTTGATTAGCCTCATCTGCAAGGCCATGGAAAGAATCATTATTGACCTTATTAACAAGGACATAGGTAATCTTCAAACTCTTGACCCAACCCAGTTCAGATTCATTCAAGGTAGATCATGCCTGTTAAACATGGTTGACTTCTTTGAGAAAGTAACCAAGGCCCTGGACAAGGGACCCAAAGGTACATAGGTTGACATCAATCTGAACTTTGATGGCCACATATCCAGAGTAATACCACATATCCTATGTCAATGGATGGGTGACTGCAAATTCACTTCTGGGGTGGAACCCATGTCCCCCCCCGCACAGAGGAAGTTGGTATTATCTACCATAGACTCTTACTTCTGTGAACTTCACTCACCTAACCACTGACAAATGGGACAACTCGAGATAAATATGCCTAGGCATGTAAGGGCTCTAGGGCAGATAGGTAGCAACCATCTATGAACCTATGAATGTAAGAACCACCCCTGTATTGCAATATAGGCACCAACGTTTGTATATACAATAGAAAGAAAAATAGGAAAAGCAAAAACATAGGTAATCAGACCATTCCATTTCATAGGTTCATAGGTTGGTACTAGGCTATTGGCCCTAGGGCCTATGCAAGCCTAGCCATAACAATTCCCTGGCTACTTCTTCCCACAATATTTACTTCCCTGGACCCCTAGCAGGGCGACTACATTTTTAAACTAAATATAATTACTTACAACTGCTAATTGAAATTAAATCCCATGCAAATTTCAAGGAAACTAACATTGTCTCAGTATGATGTTCATAAATTAGTACTAAGCTAAACACCCTTGTGGGCTTTGCACGTGCGCGCGCACGTGTGTGCGTGTGTGTGTGTGTGTGTGTGTGTGTGTGTGTGAGTATGTGTCTTTGTGACTGTGTGTGTGCCTGTGTGTGTGTAATACATTGCGTCTCTAAGACATTTTGTCTGCATGTTGCAATTGAGCTAAAACATTTTATCTAAAACACAAATGACTGAATCATATTCGATAGAAGTGTATAAGGCTATAAAAAAATGACTGCTGGTATTGTTTTTGATCATATAAATTACAATGTAAATTAGTGTTGATCAGTATTTTTGCCTTACTAAAGTTCACTGTTATGTTGTATATCTATTTGTAGAGATTCGTGCTCCTGCAGTGCTTCACTGTATGAGGAGTTTTCTCTTTTCTCCATAGTTGCATGACTGTGGAATTAGAATATTAAATTAAGTGGGGTGTGTGGGGTGCAGTGGAAATATTTGCTGTATATAAAATTTTAGATGTAATGTAATGTGACTAATTGTCTTTTAAATTAAATGTGTATTAAAGGAATTTTTGAGATGATTTGTAATTATCTGAAAAATGTCTTCGATAAATAATTTAAAACTCATATCTATCTATCTATAGTGACATGCTGAGTATGGAAACATAGAGTATGCCTTTAAATGGGCAACTTTTTCTCACAGGTATTAGACATATAGTTACTTGTACTGGATTTGTCTGCTACAGGCTGGATTTTATTTGTTTATTTGTTTATTTGAATTTGTGTTTTGGGGTGAAGCAATGATCAAGTCTGATCAATTTCTGACTCTGGAATCAAACATTGACCAGACATACAAAATAGACAAGAGTACAATAATACTTTAAGTGACAGCAAAACAATCCAATGGTAAAGTAATACTTTGGATACGTAGTAAATCCAACGTATTTATTCACAATATGTACAGACGTTTCAAAACCTTTGAGAAATTAGGGTAAAATAAATCAAAGATGTAAAAAGGAGCAAAGGATCATAATGGCTGAGTGAGAGTAGAGAAGAGCTAAAATAAACTTAAGTGATGTGACCTGATGGGTAACAAGTACATTCTGCTTCATTAACTAAATGAATTTTTGTATAGAATGGAACGTGGAATAAGAGGATGAGTCTTTAATTTCAGATGGTAGGGACTCCAGAGTTTGAGACAAGAACTAAAAATGCATAGTGAGAGATTTGTTGTTTGGGGTGTGGGATTTGTGTTTTAGGGTCTGACTGGTTCAAGTTTCTTAGGTCGTATGTTGGGATATGTTTTATTAGTTTTGAGGTAGTAGTTTGAAACCATGTGAGACTGTCAGCTTATTGGTTAACTGGGAGGCAGTTTTCCTTCTTTAGTGTTATACAGTAGTGTTCATTTCTTGGTGAGTGTGTAATAAGTCTACATATTTTGTTTTCTAGTGGTTGAATTTTTAGTAAAGGCTGCTAACATAAGAGGGAGGCTGAATTCAAGTTAAGGGAATAAGATTCCTTTTCCTATCGCAAATCTGTTGCAGTGTGACAAAAAGGGGATATTCTCTGTGCTCAAAAAAAGTAGGAGATTCATTCTCTCTGTATATTATCAAGATGAAGGTGAAAGCTGAGTGAGTGGTCAAACCAGAGACCAAAATACTTGAATGAGGAGACTTGGTTTAAGGGATGCTTGTTGTTATCATAGATTGTTAAATTTTGTTGGATCTGCTGAATTTTTGGTTTGTGCTAAAAAGTATAGATTTAGTTTTGGATATATAAAAGGTTGTAGCTAAACAGTAGGACTCAGAAGGGTAGTTCTTCAGTCAGAGGTTCAGTGTGCTAGATCTCCGGAGTTTACTAGTCTAGTCAGGACTCCTTATGATGTGACCTGAGACTAACTCAGCTGAAGATTTTTGTTATGTATTAAAGTTGAGAAAGCATGTGTGGCATAGCCTATATCTGTGACCTGGTCTTCAAACAACTTATTTTACTGAGGAGACTGCATGAGACTAAATGTATATGAAGGAGATAGCCATAAGGTACCGTTTCTGTTGTTTAAAGAAAATTCAAGTTGACTACTGTAAATTTGCCATTTTTCTGTTATTTATGTTTTTATACAAGTTCTAGTTTAAGCATCTTTTACTGTGTGTATGTGTGTGTGTGTGTGTGTGTGTGTGTGTGTGTGTGTGTGTATAAATATATATATATATATATATATATATATATATATATATATATATATATATATATATATATATATATATCACCATGCTGTATATTGCTAATCTTTTGTATTATACTTCTATTGTGACATGTAGTTTTTATATTTGTATTATGGAGCATTTCTCCCCGGGCCTCTACTGAAAAAGGGCTTTATCCCAGTTGGACTTTCCTGGTCAACAAATGTCAAATAAATAAATAAATCTGGGTCTACTTCATAAGAATGAAAGACCACATTACCCAGACAAGATCTCTGAAATTTCATTTGAATGAACAACCACATAGCTGACACATTTCCAGTAGTAAGAAACACTGGGCCAGCAACTGAAGGAAAACACACTGCACCATCTCCAATTCACCCAGGTGGGGGCTACGTCCCTGACACCCCCCTAACTAAATATACCAACTCCAGGATTGCACTACAGTGAGGAAAAGGGTAAATTTCCCCTTGTTGGCTAACTGATTACTTACTGTTGGAAACATGTTGGCTCTGTGGTCATTCGTTCAAATGAAGTTTCATAGATTTCTCCTTGGCCTTCTCGTCTTCAGTAATGTGGCCTTTCATTCTTATGAAGTAGATCCATATATATATATATATACCTGTGATTATGTGATTATAGGACCACTATTCAAAATACAGACTTTGATGACAGTTATGTGCACACATGTTGAATTAATTATAAATTAAGGAAATAACACTGTCTTCCTATGGCATATCACACTATTTTAAATAAGAAACAGTACGGTTCTGAATAGAATTCAAGAAGCACATCTTCTTACAGTAAGCACACATGTTTTATGTGTTTTGTGCAAGGACAAGTTTCTCTACACCCCCATGTAGGGGACAGTGTCCCCCAACACTTACATGACTATATAAATACCAACTCTGCGATCATAGATCATACAATAGTGGAGAACGTTGGTAGATAATTCATACTACTTAGCAATGTGCAATCCTGCTTCACATAACTACTGTCATTTGACTATCCCATCTTTTTACTAAAATATATTACTTGTATTCAACTAAAAGGCTGTTTGAACAAATGTGTCTTATTTCATTATCTCTATCTATCTACATTTTTATCTATTTATCTATCTATCCTCTATATCTATCTATCTATCTATCTATCTATCTATCTATCTATCTATCTATCTATCTATCTATCTATCTATCTATCTATCTATTTATCTATCTATCTATCTATCTATATCCAAGCTGCAGTGGATCACTTTCAATGTATATATATATAGTGCCAAAGCTAATGCCATGTTGTCCAAGTAATACCGGTACACATGTAAATGGCGGATGAAAAGGTTTTTACCTGACCACAAAATGACAGAATTTCTTTTAAGTGATGTCTTCTTGCCTTAATGCAAACCAAGGATATTAGTCTCAGGAACAAAACAATAAAACAAGTAAGACAGCTTGAGGTTCTGTAGACTTCTACTTTTTTACAGTTCAAACTCATGCAAGAAAAATTAAAAGTCACATTTTTCTTCTTTGTAAATCAGTAGAGAAATAATTTTATACCCACACCTCTAAAGTATCAGTTCATTCTTACAAAATAGCATTACAAAACATCAAGTCTTTTGTTGTTCATCAGATTGACATGTGTATTCAGTTCCACATTAACAGATGCAAGTTTGACAATACAGTTCCAGGTAACAATCGCAGTAGAACTTACATAGGCCCAAATATTTTCCAGCAAATGCCACAGCAGCCAGGATTTTCCCTAACTTCTGCAGTTTCTAGCATCTATAGTTTCCTGGTAGTCAGCTGTGAATCAACTATTAACAGAATATTAAATTTAAACTCTGACCACACCATTGAGTTCACTGGCTAAACTCAGGTTAATTTCTTTACAGGTGGTTTCATCCTGTAAACCTCATAGTGACAATCCTGGACAACAACTGAAATCATAGACCATACAGGTTATATCAAGATAGGACTAAGGATCCTGACAATACCTAACAAAATATAATTCACTTATTTATATGCATGTACTAAACGAGACATGATAAAATCAATGTAGACTTAGAAAATGGACTAAAAATAACTCTTTGGCCTAGGTAACTTCTTCTTAAAGAATTTTAGTGGAGATGGGCTTATAATTTAGATGACGCCATGACATAGACAAAAATTGTAAGGTCTCAGACAGTGCTGCAGATAAAGAAATAAAGCCCTGACTATGGTGAAGGTGACCCAAGTCTGACTATCAGCTGGGTACATTACAGCCCTGGCAGGAAGAAAGGTCAGGCCTAGCATAAGAGAAAGAGGGACATAGCTGGCACACACACGCTATCACTTTCACTCAATGGAGAGTTAGTGACTCAGGGGTGCAGCTTTGGCAGTGGATGCTAGGCTCATCAAGCCACCATTTGATGATAGCTCTCATAGTGAGTGTGCAGTAGAATGCAGGCACAAGAGGAAGATAATGTGGGCCCTCGTGGTGATACCACTCACACTTTCTCCCACCTGGGGGGGGGGGGGGTAAGTCATCTAAATGTTCTCAATGTCAGCATGCTGTTGTGAGCACAAAGTACCCTCATGGCTCTGTGAATGACTCCTCCTCCCCCATAGATAGCTGTCACCTGTTAACCAGACAGAATCCCTGGAGTAGAGGAAAGAATGGTTACTATCTGACTGAGGGACAGCTAAATGATTGCTAAGAATGAGGGCAAAAATCACAGAAATAGGGGAAAATATGTAAGGTCTTGTCTAAAATAAAAAGAAAGTGTTAAAGTGTGCAAATTGTTTTATAGCTTTGAGAGCTGTAGCACGCTTAATGCTGCCTCAGAGAAAGCAGCCAGAAGTAAAATATTTCCCTGTTCCTGTAGAATTTTTAAAAGCTGTATCTCACTATGGCATTAACTGTACAGCAAACAGCACATTTATCATCATCACTAAAATAGCTAAAACTCTCCCTTCCTTGGCTGTGGTAAACAAGGAATGACAACATGAGTTGCATATGTAATAGTAATTCAGAGAATGCAATGGACTTGTAATATATCTTCAATTAAGAAGGTCACTCTGATGTGACATAAATACTTGATAAGTGTATATCCTATAAAGATGAGTGGTAATAAAGTTAGTTAATAGTCTTCTTAAAATGCAATTAATAATACTGGAAATTAGGTGATGATGTTTAGCTTCAAGGCATAAGTTATTATATAAAGAAAATTTGGTCCTGGGCTAAGTGAAAAAGGCTACAGGATTATGTTAAAGCCTTCTTGAATTTATTAATCCTTAGTTACAGATGAATAACATGCTAAGACAGATATTTAGAGAGTTAGGCACAAAGATCTTGTCTGCAATAAGATCCCCTCTTTGAAGCCCAGTAGAAGAGATACATGTAGCAGTAAAATATGCAATATAAGATTATGATTAATGCAAATCAGACAAAAAATTTTATTATGGATAGCTAATATAATATATGTAATACATATTGAAAATTCTTAAAGTAAAATCCTAATAAACGGGTTGTATAAACTATACCCAGACTAAAGAATGGTGATGCTAGTGGATTCATGTTTTGGAAATAATTTGTTAATGTAAGATTTTTTTTTGATAGCACATTATGGAAATTATATTAGATTATGACTGGCTCTCCAATTATAATCAAGATGACATATGGTTGAGAAACAGATTTCAAGAAATTTACCTTGAGAGCAGAGGGAATCAAAGCTTTAGATTTGAATCTGAACAACTATTTTGAGAACACATAACTACATGGTTATAATCAGAGAGACTTGGTCTTAATTCTTTTATATGTGGAACTTTACACATTCCGTTTACAATTGATTACAGAGGGAGAAAGAAAAAAGTGATGAATGGTTAAATGTTTTATGACTGCCATACAGTTATTTTTAGTGCATGGAGCATCAGCTGCCCAACTGTATTGTAAGATAAAAAAAGAAGAAGAAGAATACAAAAGTGTTTGGTCTGTGAATTGTTTTACAGCTTTAAGAGCTGTTGCACGCTCACTGCTGCCTCACAGAGGGCAGTCAAAAGCAATATGTATCTCTGTTCCTGTAGAAACTTTAAAAGCTTTAATTCACCATAAGTTGCAACACTCAAAAAGTATAGTAGCACAAATTATATTACAGCCTTTAAAGCTGCTTTAGCTTCCCACTTCTATTCTTTGATGGCTGCATTTTATGCACTTGTATGAGAGCAGAGGACAACTGGAATAAAAGATACCTAGCAAAACTTTGCTAAACACCTGTCTTAATCAGAATGTTACTTAAAAAAGTTGCAGTGCGTGGAGCATCACAATTATGCTCAGAATTCAGACAACATTGTTATGTACCTTTCTGCTGCTAGGAAGGTGTTTATCGAGGTTTTGTTAAGCATCTTTCAGTGCTGTTAAGCTCCACTGTCAACTAAATACATCTGAAATGTATTCCCAGCTTTAAAACCTGTTATATATCTTACTGTCTCACACACACACACACACACACACACACACACACACACACACACACACACACACACACACACACACACACACATGTACATGCACGGTCAGAAGAACAAAGAAGCATTATGTCGAATGTGTCTTTGTCGAACTGTAAATGTCGAAAATGCAAAATGACAAAGTGGCTTTTAAGAGAATTCTTTCCCTGGAAAAGAAGTTGCTTGTCTGCTTCCGTCACTTTGCCATTTTTGGCACTGTATTGCGATCTCAGAGTTGATATATTTAAATAGGGGGGTGTGGGGAACACAGCTCCCCAAATGGGGGGTGTTGGGGCAAAGCCCCCCACTTAAAATAGTGTTTAGTGCGTTTATGTTTTTGGGGACCACCAAATTTTTTCCCTGGAAAAAATTTTTTGCTGTTCTGGCTGTTTGCTCTTTTTTGTTTTCATTCTTTTGTGGTTGATATAACAGTGTTCGACCTTTTGATCATTCACTGTTATACACACACACACACACACACACACACACACACACACACACACACACACACACACACACTATGGCAGAGTAAAGTTTCTAGCAGCATTTTAACTTTGTTCATCAAATAAATAGGACCTACTGGAGAGACAGGTATGTATGTCGACTACCCCTTCTCTGGAACAGGTTCCCCATCCACTTGAAGCAGAGTTCCTCCATAACCCAATTTCAGATTAACTTGAGCAACTGGATTGGGAACAAGAAAATCATCCCTGGTTTGGCACCCATGTATCTAATGGCAACAGGCAGCCTATAAATGGCTTACCTCCCAGTCCCCTGCTTGTAAATGTTTCCTCTCCCAAGCCCCTGATTACACTTACCAAGAGTGCCAGAACTTGTAAGAGATTTGGGATGCATGCCTAAGCTTAAAAAGGCTCAAGTAAGTTTCCAGGTCTTCATCCTAGTACATGTTTAACTCTGAGCCCTCTCTGACCACTACTTTCAGTTGATTGTGATCACCAGTGATTTATGCTGAGGGCCAATGGTTTCACCAGTGATGACTTTTCTGTCCCTGATACCACCCCAGTGTCCTTTCCTTAGTAAGAGGAAATCTATCTGAGTTACATGTTGATCACTATTGTATATGGTCTTGTGAATGTTTTTCTCTGTCTCTTGGTAAACCATTAGATGGGTACATCAAGCCATTCACCATACAGAAGGTGAGAATGGCCTGCCCTTCTTTATTACTATTGCCCCACCTATGTGGACCCAGGCAGTTCTCATATCCTTTTTGTTTGTCCTGATATCAGCATTCAAGTTCTCTGTTATCAAAACCAACTCATTTTGTTCCCCTATTGTTTCGGAGGCCCTGCAAATGCTGCCTAAATTCTCTCTTTTCTGCACTTCACAATTCAGCTGTTGTGCATAGGCTGAGATTATGAACACTGCCCTACCTTTATACTGAAATCGGATTTTTATGAATCAGTTACTAATTCTGATGGCACCCCTCACTTTCTTCAGAAGAGGCTTTCTCAACATAATTCCCATACTACTTTGAGTCTTTTCTCTCCCTGATTAGTAGAGTCTGGATTTCAAGCCAAGTGTGCTTGCTGCACTTCCCTTACACCCTCAGTTTCCTTACTATAATATTGTCCACTTCCAAGCTGCGTCCTGTCAGTGATTTTATATTCATTGCAGCAATTCTTAGTAAACATTTGCTAAACTGAATAGTTTTATATCCAGCTTTCTCTCAGTAGATCTAATCTTGGTAACCCAGGCTGAACAACTAGAAATTGGTCAGCCAGTAGTTTATTGACCTATGGCTGCTGGGTTTTATGGCCAGCACACACTGCCCAAAGGAGCTTGTAGGCTTTTACCACTATTAATGTGGGTCCAATGGTGCAGGATAGATTAGACCATGTCTTCAACCCACTTAGCACCAACAAATACCCATACCCATTTTTGGTAAGATTTGGTAGCATGACCAGATAACCTAAAGCTAATTTTTACATCTGTGAGTGGCTAACCCTGACACACAGCATAGCCCGAGGTCCATGTTTTGCTATCTAGAAAATACTGTGCATCACAGTCAGTGTTTAAAGCGGTTGGTCTATATGATGCTTTCCCTAAAAGGTGCCAACTAGTGTCTGTGCTACTACCCATGACTCTGTTTGAGTGCACTCTGTTGACATACCTCTCACATTTAATTGGAAAGGCTTACCTTAAGTCTTGAGATGGAAAACACAGTTAGGGGGACTGCCAAAGTATCTTCTTTATTCCTGCTGTTATCAACTGACATAGTCATATAACTGCAATATAGACTGCCCTGTGAGAGAACACAGAGTGTATACAGCAACCCCAAATAATCTTGTTTGAACTTCTCAAAATAGCATTCATTTCCTGTCATCACAAACTCATTTCTCCAAATAGTGCTTTTGCAAAACAGTCCCATCCTGCTTTCTCCATCTACCACATCCTAAAACATTGTTTCTTTAAACATATCTTCTTACTGCATTTCTTATTGCTATCCTGCTCTGCTCTGTTTCCAGCCATACATCATTTTTAAGTAGAAAGGGTCAACTATATGTCACAAGCACCCAGCCCATGGATAGCCGGTTCCTCATCTCTCCTACCTCTCAACAAGATTCTTACAGTATAACCATTAAATGATGATCAGTTGTTCTATGCCTTGTGCTCTTATCTTCAGGTTTTTAACTTCTGATCAAGCTTCCACTCTTCCATTAGACTACCTCAGTTTGCTTTCACTATCCTTCCTCATTGTAAGGTAACTTTGATAGAGTTATAATCATGAAGTATAAGAAACTGTATAACTAAAACATCCTTTCTTTACTTCAGACATTTAGAAACAACTAATGTGACACCTTTAAACTTAATACTGTGGTCATTATTCATATCATACTCAGAAAAAATCTGAAGGAAAGTAAGAAAAAGAAAAATATAGTAGTCAGTTATGTATTATACAGATAACTCCTAACAGCAATTAGCAACTGTTGTAAAATATCAACAATGATATTAATATCACAAGACTATGGACCTGATTTATGAAAGCTTGCATGGAGTGCAAGAAGAGTGTAGGAGCTCATGGAGGCAATATGTCTGCTGTGCAATCCAGGTACAGCCAGCAGAGGTGTGCATGAGAGATGCTAAAGCTACTCTTGCACGGACAGCGTCATGGTATGCAAATTACCTCATTTGCTGCTGAAAGCTATGCAAATGAGGTAAATTTGCAATCCAGGAAACACTTACCTGTCCGTGGAAGATTAGTGTTATATGCAGAAATGTACTCCGTTGGTAACGGAGTACCATTCTGCAAATAGCTAAACAGAGCTATGACAACTCCAAATAAAGGATGCATACAGTTGAGGAAGCATGCCAATGGCCGAATATAAGGCCACTGACATTTATAAATATTTAACATTATTAAAATCTAGCTTTTTTTTCCCCCGATCTCTGATGTTTAAACATAGCGCAGCACTGCGCAAACATGCGGTGCTTTAAAAAACAAGAAAATAATTTAAAAATAGCCATTTTCACTAAAAAGCTTATCCTGCCATGCAGGTGAATGGCAGGCTGAAGACAACATGGCCACTGAGTACTGGTTGCTAAGGGGGGGAAGCTCAGTGTGAGAGATGTAACCATGCATTAGTAGGCAATCCTATGCAAATAAGGATAAGGATAGTGAATCCCAATTTTCCCCAGCATGTGAGCCATGTCCCAAGAGTGTAAGTGTAGGAGTAGGTTAATAGTAGAGTAGAATATAGGTAACATCATGAGGGGGGTGTCAGAAAGGCTGCAACCTCATTGGAGCACACTGTCTTGTGTTTGCCCTGAGTTGCTCAGGATTGCAAGAGGTGTGTCTACAGTTGTCCTTTTTGAAAACCAGAAACCAAAGGTGCACACCGTGAAAATATCAGAAAAAGTAACGGAGTACCATTCTGCAAATAGCTAAACGGAGCTATGACAACTCCAAATAAAGGATGCATACAGTTGAGGAAGCATGCCAATGGCTAAATATAAGGCCATTGACATTTATAAATGTTTAAAATTATTAAAATCTAGCTTTTTTTTCCACGATCTCTGATGTTTAAACGTAGTGCAGCACTGCGCAAACATGCAGCGCTTTAAAAAACAAGAAAATTTAAAAATAGCCATTTTCACTAAAAAGCTTATCCTGCCATGCAGGTGAACGGCAGGCTGAAGACAACATGGCCAATGAGTACTGGTTGCTAAGGAGGGGAAGCTCAGTGTGAGAGATGTAACCATGCATTAGTAGGCAATCCTATGCAAATGAGGATAAGGATAGTGAATCCCAATTTTCCCCAGCATGTAAGGCATGTCCCAAGAGTGTAAGTGTAGGAGTAGGTGAATAGTAGAGTAGAATATAGGTAACATCATGGGGGGGGGTGTCAGAAAGGCTGCAACCTCATTGGAGCACACTGTCTTGTGTTTGCCCTGAGTTGCTCAGGCTTGCAAGAGGTGTGTCTACAGTTGTCCTTTTTGAAAACCAGAAACCAAAGGTGCACACCGTGAAAATATCTGAAATTTCTTGCAAACGTGCACACAGCGTGTGCACTTGTTTGCGCGGTGCTGCCCCAGGCGGAAACAGAAAGGGAAAAGAAGTAGTAGGAAGTTAACCAAGGAGAGCTAGCAGAGCTGCCAGGTGAAATATATCAGAATCAGCCAATTACACAGGCAACAGACTAGCCCAGTCCAGCACTTTAAACTCTGCAAACAGCATTCTTTCTTTGTTTTTTTCCCAAGAACTCTGCAATACTGCAGTATACAAAGAGGGAAAGCTTAAAAACTTTAAAGTCAGACAAAATGTTAGGGGCTGCTCTTGCTATCATAAACCAACATGTGCAAGGTGCTGAGGGTGGTGATGTTGTGAATGCTGCTGAACAACCCACAGTGAGGGTACCCTCCCAGGGGCTCACACGCCTCACACACAGAACCAACAGAGGGGAACCCATCCCAGTGGATACAAAGGTATGTGTTGGCCTAAGAATACTAGCTACAGGTATCTTCCAGAGACCAACTGGTGATATGATGGAGATTTTACAGGCATCAGCATCCAGGGTACTGCACCAGTTCCTGGATGCCATGCCAGCACATGTCGGTGAGCATGTATATTTCCCCAATTCCCGTGAGGCATTGGCCAGCAATATGAGTCTTTTCCACCAAACAGCAGAATACCCTGAGGTAGTGGGTGCAATAGACTGCACGCACATACACATCAAAGCACCACCCGGTGAGCAGGGTAGGGTCTACATCAACCACAAGGGCTTCCCCTCCATCAACTGCTAGGTCGTGTGTGATGCTCAAGGCATAATAATTAATGTGTGTGCTGGCTGCCCTGGAAGCTATCATGATTCCCACATCTGGCACCTGACACAGCTGTACCAGAGATTTGCCAATGGGGACATCCCTGATGGTCACCTAGTGGGGGATGCTGGATACACACTGGAGCCGTGGCTGATGACATTCATCAGAAATGCACACACATCCGAACAAGAACTCCATAATGAGGCATAAGCACAAACAAGAAACATAACTGAGCATGTTTTTGGGATGCTCAAGTCACAGTTCTGGTGCCAGGACACATCTGGTGGAGCCTTGCAGTACTCACCAACTACATGTACCCAAATTGTCATGGTATGTGCCATGCTACACAATATGATCCCGTGGAAACAGCTACAGCAGGAACAACATGGGGCAGGGCCAAACACCCCCCCCCCCCACCATTGCCAAGGCCTGCACAGGCACAGCATGACTCAGAGGAGGAACAACCTGAGCCTGTCCCAGTAGGCAGAAGGAGGCGTGCCCAGTATGCCCTGGCCTTGGCAAAGAGCCAACGCATAGCACATACACTGACTCAGTAGGAACCCTGGAAATGACACCTCTCTCTGACTCGCACATACAGTAAAAGGGATGCCTAACTTGACACTACCTGTTTTCAAACATGTATAGGGAGTGTAATATGTGCATCTGACATAGGCAGCCCTGCAGCACCACCTGAGGCATGAGTCCCTATTATAAGCAATATAAAGCACTGCTAAGCAAATTTTACCAGTATTGAGCATATTTAAATACAATTGCATGTAGCTGTGCACCGAGCTAACCAGTGCAATGTCGGGCAACATCAGTCAACATTGGGCAATGTTGGGCAAAGTCGAGCAAAGTCTGGTAAACACGCTCACACCTGCTTTACTGTTTCTTAACCAGTCAGGTCTGCCCAGCAGGAAAATAAAAAGCAGTGACAGGGCTCGAACTCAGGATACTATGCACTATAGTCACAGTACTGAACCACTAAGCCATGACAGCATTTCACTGGCACAGGCACAACTTAAGTCACTCACACATACCAGTTGGAGGGGGGGGGTCACATACCTAACAGTCACAGCCAGCAGGACAATTGCAGACAAATGCAGACACAAACAAATGCTGTATCATGCCCTCTGAAGAGGCATATGAGTAACCTCCCTCAGGCCTATGCAGACAGATAACAGCAGGCCAGGCAGTGTGATGTGGGTTCGTTAAGATATGAAGTCACAAACTAATATGTGTGTAATTGGAAGCTAAGGTCTGTAGTACAGTGGTATGCCTCAAGCCAGTATGATAGGAACAGTACAGACTGAAACGGAGTACCTGACATAGCAGTGCAAGCCTAGCAAATGTGTATAAGTGTCAGGTTTACCCCTCATCCTATATACACGCACAGTAACAATCAGGTGTGCCCCCCCGGGTAGAAATGTACAAATAATAGCTGTCCCCCCGTATGTAGAAATGTTGATAAGTCTATGCAAATTTACTCATGGAAGCCCTGCAGGCACAGCTTGCTTCCTGTCGATGTACAACACAAAGGTGAGCCCTGAAGTAAAAAACAACTTTATTTTTCACACACATATAGTATATATGTCCATAGTGGGCATGCTCACACACTTAAACAAATTTAGACAATTTCAGTCAGCAACATACTGAAAAGTCATACTGGGCATGCTCACACACTTAGGCCATGTCTGAGTACAGCAGTGAGCCACACATATCTGGCAGTTGCAGTTCTTACTCCAGACACTTGTCACTATTCACCAATCCTGCCTTGTGCACACAGTGATATGAAAACAGACCCATATAATATATTGGACCCCTGTCATAATCAAACTGTGTACTACAAGTACTTAAGTTGTTCAAAGAAAGTGAAAATCCAAAGAAGATCAATAAATCTCCGTTCAGTATCATCAAGAAACATTTAGCACTCCTAACATTATCCAAGCCATGTTCTGGAAAAAATATTGCCAAAGAGTCCATAGAGAACCATGAAGCTTTCTTTCGCTATGTCATAAATATCAGTGTAAACTCATATATGTTCTGAGTCAGTGCAAAGTGTAAATGAATAAATGTACATGACTGACATTGCTAACATCTTGTCAGACAGGTTCATACATATTTACCACCCTCTCACTGACAAAAGGGACCATTACCATACCTGGAGATTGTGAAAACCCAGAAATCACATATACAATGGTTAAGCAGCTCTATCCAAACCTAAAAACATGGAGTCTATGACATGTTTTCCCTGGCTGCGTCATATGTGAACTCCAAAACAAACAGACCCTGCACCTGAACAGTCTGTTGAGACTCATCCTCTGTACAGTATATGAAACTGTTGAATGGGTTACAGCAATGTTTGGCACACTCCACAAGTGTTGGTGCACAGCAGACCATGGGAACTATAGTCTTATAAGCCTAATAAGCCTGATCTGCAAGGCCATGGAGTCTATCATTATGGAACTCATTAACAGAGCTATTGGGAGCCTACAAACACCCAACCCTACCCATTTTGGTTTGGTCAGGGGCAGATCATGGTTCCTAAACCTGCTAGACAGTTTTCAAGGCAGTCACCCAGGACATAAACCAATGAAATGAGCTGCACACTGCCTACATAGACCTTGAAAAGCCCTTTTCCAACATCCCACACACATGTCGTATCCACAAAATCAACAACCTGTGCATAAACATGTATGTCATCTGACGGATTGCCAAATGTGGCACAGATAGATCCCACAAGGTAAGAATTGTGGTCTCCTGTTCAAGCTGGTAACAACTGCTGTCCCCCATGGCTCAGTCCTGGGACCCCTCCTGTCTGGTGTATACTTTTCAGAAATACAGTCAAACACACAAGGGCTACATTTAGCAAAGTTTGTGGATGACTGCGAAAAGGTTGTCATAATCGATGTTTGGGACAACAGAGACATCCTTAAAAAGGGTCTCAGTCAGACAGATATGGTGTCAAAATTATGGCCTCGAGCTACAGTCATACAAATACCACATAGGTCCCAACACCCTAAATATGGAGGTAATAATAAGGGATCTATGGACACATGTGGATAGTCATTTCTACTTCCAGAAACACATTCACAAAGTGGTTATAAAATCATGCTATGTGTTCCAACAAATTGCCAAGGTCTTTGCATGTAGGTCAAAGGAGGTTTCCTCTACTCATCAGTCATCAGACCCATCAGAGATTATCATGGCACACTTGCGATGAATCTGACTAGGCACCTTCAGCAGCTGGAAAGACCACTGAAGTACTTCAACAAGAGGATTACTGGCCTCAAACAATTGCCCTATGCACCAAGACTGAATTTAACTCAATCTGTACTCTGTTGCATACTGTCTACTTAGGCGATCTCTGCCCAACATACAGGTCCATGTCCAATGCAGAACTGATGTACATGCGCTATCTGAAGTAAACCCAAGCTCACTGTGCCGCATGCTCTAGGGATATCATCATCACAACAATAAATAGAACATGCTGGAGGGATACATTACTAACTCACAGACTTCCCATGCTTTGGAACAGGCTCCCAACCTACATTAAGCTGAGTCCCTAACTGACACTCTTCCAGAGGAGCCTTGATGAGTGTATGTGGAACTGAACTGTCACACCATGGATCACTTCATCAGCTCTACTACACAGAGGCCTAGGGAACTAACCCCATGTGTGGTGATAGCTGCACACTCTGGCCATACTAATATATACCTTCAAGCAGATAGCCTATTACCTACTTATGTACATATATATATAGATATATATATATATATATATATATATATATATATATATATATATATATATATATATATATATATATATGTATGTATATGTAGGGGGAACACAGTATAATAAGACAAAGATGGATGGGCAGAGATGTGTGTAAGAGAGTGACCATGACAGGGAGCCATCCAGGACTGTTCCACCCAGCACACATCCCAATGGCACAAAAGACATGAGGTGCACATCTCACCCACTGTACATAACAGCCACCAGTATCTGTAAGCATTACAGTGTATGTGGTCCATGTGTCTGCTGTACAACATGACTGTACAATGAAGTACACATCTACTATCTGTAGACATGTACCTGTCACATAGGTTCATAGGTATGTAGTAGACTATCTTCATGAAGGCATATATTAGCCTAGGCAAGTTGTGCAGCTTTCACCACCCCATTGGGTAGTCTCCCAAGCCCTAGTTCTAATAGTTAGTACCTTAAGCTCCTTTCTAGTGGGGCTGCTGATGTGATGACTGGCATGAATTGTCTGTTTCCCATCCACTCATCACGGTTCCTCTTAAAGAGTGTCAGCAAGGGGCTTTGTCTGATGTACATTGGGACTCTGTTCCACAGTAAGGCAAGTGTCTGGGATGGTACTCTATCCCACCAGCATGTTGTATTCATTGTTGTGATGAGGTTTATATCCCTGGAGTGTGTAGTGTGACTCAATTTTATTATCCGTAGACGGAACATGTTCAACAGTTATGTGTTGGACATGGCTCTGTATGTTAGGCAGAGTGTGCCTCTGAGTAGGTGGTACGCAACGGAGAACAGATTTAGTTTTACCAGTTGTGTTGCATAACACAACTGTTTGAGGCCAGAAATCCTCTTGGTGATGTACCTCTGTGGTCTCTACAGCTGGTGGATATGCTTAGTTGAATACATCCAAAAATGGTGCATTGTACTCAATGATGGGTCTGATGACTTAAGAGTAGAGGGCCACCACTACCTCTTTTGATCCTGATGCAAACCCTTTGTTGATTAGGTGGGCCACATAGGATTTTCCAATCACTTTGTCAACATGGTTGTCAAAGGAAAGATGACTATCTACTTGTGTCCCCAGATACCTTATTACCTTGTCAGTTTTAAGGGGTAACACCTATGTGGTAGTTTGTGGGTACTTTGTTTTCACCAAAGGGGATTACTATGCATTCTTCCACACTGAGCTTGAGGCCATGATTCTGACACCACACATCTGTCTCATAGAGTCCCTTCTAGAGAATATTTGTGTCATCCGGGGAATCTATTATGGCAAACACTTTACAGTTCCCAGCAAACTTAGTCAACCACAACCCTTCTGTGTTGGCATGTACTTTTGAGAAGTCTTTACCAAACAGGAGGGACCCCAGGACTGAACCCTGGGGGACACCAGTTGTTACCGGTGTAGAGTCTGACATGTAGCAAGCAACTCTTAATTTGTGGGATCTATCTGTGAGCCAGTTTGTAATCCATCTTGTGATGTATGGATTCATGCCCAGGTTGGTGAGTTTATCTATGATACCTGATTAGGGAATGGTGTCAAAGGCTTTAGTGAGGTATAGGTAGGCTGTGTGGAGCTCATTTCAATCATCTGTAGCCTGGGTAACTGTCTCAAAGAAATCCACCCAGTTCAGGAGGTGTGATCTGCATTTGACGAAGCCAGACTGGGTGTGCTCAACTGTGTGAAGTTTTCCAATGTCTTTATTGCTGACTTCCATTATAATTGGCTCCATTGCCTTGCAGATCAGACTTGTCAGGTTCATAGAGCATGAATGCCAAGGGTCTTTTGTGGCCCCACCCCTGTGGAGTGGGAAGAGCATTGCTGTACAACATTCTATAGGCACATATCATGTAGAGAGCATGTAGAGAGAGGTGTAGGTATCATTGATGAATATGGATACATCCCCACCCTATGTGCTATGATCCAGGCTCTGATGCTGGAAGGTATGGAATGAGTAGTATCCTGGTAGTGTAGGTGTGCTCTCTGGAGCCTTGAACTAGGTTTCTGTTACTGCACAGATATCAATATTCTCCATACTGAGAAGTGCCTTGAGTGTGTGCATCTGGAGGCTGAGACTTCTGGCAATGAGTAGCATTTAGCTCACTTTGTGGTTATTTGTGCTGGTTATGGGGTTTGGTTTGTCCTGAGTAACCGGTGCTCCACACCTGAAGTCAACGTCTTATTGGTCCGATCTGACCAGAAGCTAATTACCCTACATATCCATATTCTGCCCCCACCCCCCATTAAGGAAACCATATTAAAAAATATCTCCAAAGACAACTTCATGATTCTTAAGACAGAAGTGGTGTACTTCAGGACACCCCTGCAGATGGACAATACAGTTATGACTACTGAATCCTACACAATTGCATTTTATAAGCACTTACATGAGTGCATGGATCGTGCTATCCCAAACAGAACCAAGATGCTATCCTCCAAGAAAAGGAAGCCAATCTGGTGGTCCCCTGCCATAAACAAACTGCACAACAGAAGGAAGAAACTGTTGCAAAAGAGGGTAAAACCCATGAGTGGAGCAGCTCCCTGGTCAGCCTCAGTAAGAAGCTGTGATCCCTGATAAAATCCTCCAAAGCTAGTTACGAAAACAAAATCACCACTGATTCTAAAGACAACTGCAAAGCATTCTATAGCTATGTCAAGAATCACAATGGCAACACTCAGATCTGCTCTGAGTTACAGCACAATGGCACTAAATATACAGACCCAACTGATATTGCCAACATCCTGGCAGATAGGATCAGTGCTAACTTTACCCCCCTCTCACCCATGAAAGAGCCCATCTCTATACCGGAAGAATGCAAAGTTGCTGTCATCACGGCTGCACGGTAAAAAACACTCTCCAAAGCCATGAACACAGCATCCATGGGACCAGGTAACATCCCAGGCTGTGTTCTACATGAACTACAGAATGAACTGGCACCACACCTAAGTACCATGTTCAATTATAGCCTCACCTCAGGCTTTGTGCCTGCTGAATGGCGCACAGTGATGGTTATCCCACTACACAAGAGGGGAGCCACCACGGACCCCGGGAACTAGCGCCCCATTAGTCTGATGAGCCTGGTCTGCAAGGCCATGGAACATATAAACAAAGACATTGGTAATCTCCAAATTCTGGACCACAACCATTTCAAGTTTGTAAAAGGCAGATCATGTCTCCTAAACCTGATAGACTTCTTCGAAGCAGTCACCAAAGCCGTAGACAAGGGTAAGGTGGTTCACACAGCCTATCTAGATCTTGCCAAGGCTTTCAACACCATCCCCCACTCTGGAATTATAGACAAACTCACTAAACTAGGTATAAATCCCTATGTCACAAGATGGGATGCCAACTGGCTCACTGACAGAACCCACACTGTGAAAGTAGCAGACTCCAAGTCAGACTTTAGACCAGTGACAAGTAGAGTACCACAGGGTTCAGTCCTGTGTCCTGTCCTGTTTGGTATCTACTTCCCTGAAGTACAGGCTAACACAGAAGGTCTTTGGCTAATGAAGTTCCCAGATGCCATAATCAAAACTGCTAACCATGTGGACATCCTACAAAAGGGCTTTACTGAGACAGATGCCTGGTGTCAAAGCCATGGCCTCAAGCTCAGTGCCAAAAAGTGCATTGTCATCCCCTTTGGTAAAAACTCTGTACCCATGAACTACAACATAGTCGGTAGTATACTTAACACTGAAAGTGTGATAAGAGACCTTGGGACACAGGTGTTCAGTAGACTCTCCTTTGATAATCACATCACCACAGTAGTCAGGAAATCCTTCTACATGGCACACCTCATCACAAAAGGTTTCTCATGCAGAAAAAAAGAGGTCATTGTTCCCCTCTACTCATCACTCATTAGATCCATTATAGAGTACAACGCCCCTTTTGGTATGTACCTCACAAGACATCTACAACAACTGGAAATCCCGCAAAAATACCTCACAAAGAGGATTAGTGGCCTCAAATACATGCCCTACACAGACCATCTCAAAACACTCCAGCTTTACTCTGTCGTATATTGCGTACTCAAAGGTGATCTCTGCCTAACATACAAAGCTATGTCAAACACAGAGCAGTTGGACATGCTCCACATAAAGAAATCCCAATCTCTCCGAGCTTCGGCCCCAAAACCCAGACCGAAATATGAAAGGAGGGGACATATCCATTTTTATAAAGGATACCCACACCTCCAGGTTAGTGGCACAGCACGAGGCCTCAGAGACCATCCAAGTACAACTAATAGTGGGCAAAGCTGCTTATCAGATCGTAGCCTGCTACAGATCACTTACCTTGTCTCAGGACCCTCACTCAGCATTCCTGAGAACACTGGAAAATATAAAGTTCCTACCAAACACCATGATATTAGGAGATTTCAACTACCCAAACATTGACTGGGAGAATTACTCAAGTACAAATGCCTTTGCCCAATGCTTCCTAGCGTTTATAAACTCAAACGCCCTGGAACAGCTAGTCACCACACCCACTAGAGGTGACAACATACTGGACCTGATCATCACCAACATGGGGGATCAGTGTTCCACACCAGAGGTAAACCCCTCGCTGGTAAGATCAGATCATAAAGTAATCACAACGGACATCCACATCCCGACCCCACTCCCAGTCAAGGAAACCACTGTGAAAAACTTTTCAAAAGCAAACTTCACACTTCTCGAGACTGAAGTGGAAAGTGTCAAAGCCCTTTTGCTACAGGATAATGCTATCCAATTTGCAGAATCCTTTACAAGTGCATTATATGAGCATCTACAGGGATGCATGGATCGAGCCATCCTGAATAAAACCAAGACTCACTCCTCCAAAAAGAGGAAACCAGTCTGGTGGTCCTTGGCCATAAATAAGCTATACAACAGAAGGAGGAAACTATTACATGATAGAGCAAAATTCCAAAAAGGAAAGGCATCACTGATCATTATTAGCAAGAAACTACGATCGCTCATAAAATCATCCAAGGCCAGTTTCTAAAGAAAAATTGCCAAGGAATCTAAAGTTAACCACAAAGCCTTCTTTAGCTATATCAAACATTTAGGTGGTAACTCTCAGATATGCTTTGAGCCACTGCAAAATGGTAAAAAATACACTGAACCAACTGACATTGCCAACATCCTGGCAGACAAGTTTAGTGCAAACTTCACCCCCCCCCCCACCCCCAAAAGAGCCTGTGTCCATCCCAGAAGAATGCAGAGCCCCAAACATCACGGACATGCAGGTAAAAATAGCCCTCTCCAAAGCTAAGAACACAGCATCAATGGGACCGGATGGTGTCCCAGGCTGCATTTTACACGAGCTACAAAAGGAACTAAACCCTCACCTAAATTCACTGTTCAGACTCAGCCTTACCACAGAGCTATGTACCCAAAGAATGGCATACAGCAACAGTCATCCCGCTCCACAAAGGTGGTGCCACAGCAGAACCTGGGAACTATCGCCCTATAAGCCTGACCAGCCTGGTCTGCAAAGCTATGGAGCAAATTATCATGGAACTCATAAACAGAGACATTGGGAACCTCCAGACACTGGACCCTACCCAACTCAGCTTTGTTAAAGGCAGATCTGGACTCCTAAACCTAGTTGACTTCTTTGAAACAGTTACCAAGGCCATAGATGAAGGGAAGGTAGTCCACACAGCCTACCTGGACCTCACTAAGGCCTTCGACACCATTCCCCACTCTGGCATCATAGACAAGCTTACCAGCTTGAACATTAACCCCTATGTCACGAGATGGGTGGCCAACTGGCTCATGGATAGAACACACATGGTCAGAGTTGTGGGTGCTATGTCTGACTCTAAACCAGTCACAAGTGGCATCCCACAGGTCTCAGTCCTGGAACTCCTCCTGTTCAGTATATACTTCTATGAGGTACAGGCAAGCACGGGAGGACTATGGCTGACGAAGTTCACAGATGACTGCAAACTGGGTTCCATAATTGACTCACTGGCTGACACAGACATCCTCCAGAAGGCTCTTACAGAGTCACATACCTAGTGTCAAAACCATGGCTTCAAGCTCCTCCAGAAGGCTCTTACAGAGTCACATACCTGGTGTCAAAACCATGGCCTCAAGCTGAATGTCAAAAAATGCATAGTCATCCCCTTTGGAAAAAACAAAGTGCCCACAAATTACCACATAAGTGGTAATCCACTAGATACGGAAAATGTAATTAGGGACCTGGGGACCCAGGTAGATAGTAATCTCTCCTTTGATAATCACTTTGCCAAAGTGCTTAGATATTCCTTCTTTGTAGCCCACCTAATCATGAAAGGGTTCACATCTAGATCAAGAGAAGTCATTGTGCCCCTCTAGTCATCACTCATTAGGCCCATAATAGAGTACAATGCCCCATTTGGTATGTACCTTAATTGGCACATGCAACAGCTGGTAAGACCACAGAAGTACCTCACCAAGAGGATCATGGGCCTCAAAGAGATGCCCTATGTAGCTAGACTAAAGAAACTCCAGCTCTACTCGGTTGCTTACTGCCTGCTCAGAGGTGATCGATGCCTGACGTATAAGGCCATGTCCAACCTGGAATTAATGGACATGCTCCACCTCAAGAAAAACAAATCTCTTAGAGCCACATGCTCCAGCAATAAACAGGATGTGCTGGATGGATAGATTCCTGTCTCAGAGACTTCCTTCACTCTGGAATAGAATCCCAGTTGATGTTAGGCAGAGCCCCTCGCAGACTCTCTTCAAGAGGAATCTTGACGAGTGGATGGGAAATTGTAAATTTACCCCTGGGATCACTTCAGTGGCCCTGCTAGATAGGGGCCCAGGAAACTAATTTAAAAGGGAGGCGAAAGCCAACACATTCTGGCTAGGCTTATAAATGCCCTTGGGCAGATAGCCTAGTACCTACCTATGAACCTATGAACCTACACGCTCTAGGGACCTAAACCTTGTCACCACAATAAACAGAAAATGCTGGCGGGATAGATTCCTGTCCCAGAGACTTCACATACTCCGGAATAAACTACCTATCTATATCAAACAAAGCTCCTCATTAGCACTCTTCAAGAAAAATCTTGATGATTGGATGGGAAATAGGAAATTCAGCCTGGGGATCACTTCTGTGCCTCTGCTCGACAGTGGCATAGGAAAATAAATTTCTTGGGTGGCAAAAGCCAGGGTACCTTTTTGGCTGGGCTTCTATAGGCCCCAGGACCGATAGCCTAGTACCTACCTATGAACCTATGAACCTTTGAGCCTTGCCTAAAAAAGGTAATATGGGGACAGCAAGAGCCTTGGCCAGTATTCAGAAGCATAGGGGCGACACATGCAAACCATCTGTAGCGAAGCAACAAGGCTTGTCTATCATGTCATCACAGGCAGACAGAGACTGGATCCCCTTTGAATGACACCAGAAGCTCAGCTAATTGTTGAAGTTTATCATCTTTCTGTTATATTGCAGTATCATGTAGGTGAAGGTAAGATGCTACTCAAGGTTTGACCCTGTATGTGCCAGCATGTGGTGCATCAACCCATATATGATATGGTCATGGCCTATGCATACAATACACTCACAATACACCTACTAGTATGATAAGCCTGCCGAGGTTAGCAAATGTGAAAAAAACCTTTGTGCAAACTGTCAGCAAGTAATGTCTGTATTGCACTCTGTAACTCCATATTGCTTGCTGAAGTGTAAAGACGTACTTTATTTGGATTAAGAACACCACACTTGCCAACTGTGTGTGTGTGTGTGTGTGTGTGTGTGTGTGTGTGTGTGTGTGTGTGTGTGTGTGTGTGTTTGTGTCTGTCTGTCTCTCCCTAGGGAGAGAGCAACCTATTTGGAGACTATTCACACCCCTTAAAAGTGGTATACTCATCTTTGTCATCTCATGATGTCACCATCCTACAAATATACCTGTGGAAAAAAGAAATTCCAGTAATGTGTATAGTGCATCGTGCAAATGTGTACTGCTGTAGTATCATAATGTAGTTAGGTAGGGGTTTGAATCCTGCACTTGCCAAGTGTGTGAGTGTGTGTCTTTCTGGGGAGGAGCAATTTGTTTGGAGGCTACTCACACACCTTAAAAGTGGCATACTCATCTTTGTCAAGTCTGATGATGTCACCATTCTACAAATATACCTGTGGAAAGATGAGCTTGAGTAATGTGTATAGCGGGTCATGTAAATGTGTACTGCTGTAATATCATAATGTAGTTAGGTAGGGGTTTGAATCCTGCACTTGCCAACTGTGTGAGTGTGTGTGCCTTCCCGGGGAGGAGCAACCTTTTTGGAGACTACTCACACACCTTAAAAGGGGTATACTCATCTTTGTCAAGTCTGATGATGTCATCATCCTACAAATATACCTGTGGAAAAGTGAAACCCCAATAAAGTGTATAGCGTGTCATGTAAATGCGCACTGCTGTAGTATCATAATGTCATTAGATAGGGATTTGAATCCTGCACTTGCAAACTGTGTGCGAGTGTGTTTGTGTCTCCCTGGAGAAGAAAAACCTTTCGGGAAACTGCTCACACACTTTAGAAGTGGTATACTCATCTTTGTCAAGTCTGATGATGTCACCATCCTACAAATATACCTGTGGAAAGATGAAATCCCAGTAATGTGTATAGCCCATCATGTAAATGCGTATTGCTGTAGTATCATAATGTATTTAAGAAGGGGTTTGAATTGCAAACTGTGTGAGTGTGTGCATCTCCCTGGGGAGGAGCAACCTTTTGGGAGACTACTCACACCCCTTAAAAGTGGTATACTCATCTTTGTCAAGTCTCATGATATCACCATCCTACAAATATAACTGTGGAAAAGTGAAAGTCCAGTAATGTGTATAGCGCTTCGTGTAAATGCATACTGCTGTAGTCTCATAATGTAGTTAGGTAGTGGTTTAAATCCTGCACTTGCCAACTGTGTGTGTGTGTGTGTGTGTGTGTGTGTGTGTGTCTCCCGGGGAAGGAGCAACCTTTTTGGACTCTACTCACACCCCTTAAAAGTGGTATACTCATCTTTGTCAAGTCTCATGATGTCACCATCCTACAAATATACCTGTGGAAAGGTGAAACCCCAGTAATGTGTATAGCTTGTCATGTAAATGCATACTGCTGCATTATCATAATGTAGTTAGGAAAGAGTTTGAATCTCCCACTTGCTGACTGTGTGTGTGTGCTCCCTGTGTGTGACACCGTTGGCCAATGTGGAGTGGGTTTTGTTTTTTTCTGGTGTATGACATATTACAATGACAACTGTATGTGCATTACACATGTAAGGTAGCTGTGGGGCAAATCCATATACATACATGTGACCTCAAGTATTTCATATGTGGGTACTCTGCTTTCTCCATGAATGCATCTGTTATCCTTGCCAAAGCGTGCTGGCACTTTCCAGACCTTAGGTCACTTCTGCATGCTTGTGACAAGCTTAGCCACTGCAGTGATCCCTGGACTATGTCTTCCGTTTCACATCCACTCATCACGGTTTCTATTGAAGAGTGTGAGTGAGGGTTTATGCTTGAGGTATATTTGAAACCTGCTCCAAAGCAAGCAAAGTCTGGCAAAGATGACTAATTATTATAGGTGTGCAACAACCTCTGTGGATCTGCATGCAAACCCTTTATTGCTTATGTGCTCCACAGAGGGATTTCCAAAACCCTTTGGTAATGTGATTATCAAAGGAGAGATTAATTAACACATGGCTCTATGTATACATTAGTACCTGTTCCACATTTTGGAGGCTAGTACCTATGTGGTACTCTGGGGATACTTTGTTTTCTAAAAGTGGATTACTATGCTTTCTTTGGCTTATAGCTTTACAGCATGAGTTTGCCAGCAGGTATCTGTCTGTATGATACCCTTTTGGAGGATGTGTGTGTCATCTGGAGAATAAAGTATAGCCCACAGTATGCATTGTCATCTAACGTGGGTAGACATATCCCTACTGTGTTTGCTTGTACCTAAGAAAGCTATATGCCAAACAGGAGTGGTCCCAGGACTGAGTGCAGGTGAATACCACTTGTTACTGGCATAGAATAGTACATACTGCAGTGGTGGTGCTGTGGTAGTGTTGTCGCCTCACAGTAAGACGTTGTCCTGTTCGATTCTCAGCTCTTCTGTGTGGAGACATACGTGAATGGGCGTACCTTCGTTGAAGGTTGTGCGTCAGAGCTGGCAACTCGGTACGTAAAAATCTACTGCCAATCATTAGCAGACCGGAGTTCCGCTGTGGCGACCCGTAACCGGGAAAAGCTGAAAGATACAACATTTACTACGGTGGTGGTGCTGCGGTAGCATTGTCGCCTCACAGTATGATGTTGTCCTGGTCGATTCTCAGATAGAGTGTCTTCTGTGTGGAGACATGCATGAATGAGCATACCTTCGTTGAAGGATGTGCTTCAGAGCAGGCAACTTGGCACGTAAAAATCTACTGCCAATCATTAGTGGACTGGAGTTCCGCTGTGGCAACCCCTAACTGGGAAAAGCTGAAAGATGCAACAACTGGCATAGAATAGTACATGGAGGCTACAAATGTTACTGTGGGTATGAATTGCTGGTGAGCTATAGTTTGGCTGTGTTGACCTCCCCTCCCTCACCTATAGCCTTGTTGACTGGCTTGAAGTCTACTAGGTGTAGGAGCCATGATCTGGCCTTTAGAGAACCTAAGTGGGTATGGTACAGTGTTTCCAGGTTCATAATGTCTCTGTTAATGAGTTCCATAATGCTGTGCTCTAGAGCCTTCCAGATAACATTGGTCTGGCTTATAGGGTGAGAGTTTCCAGGACCAGTTCTAGTTCTACCCTTAATCAATTTATGTTAACATTTGCACTGGATGTGACGAGGGTGGACAGGTTTAAGAATAAGTATATTAGAGGGCTAGGCGAGGTTTGAAGGTTAGTAGACCATGCCAGATAGGCAGGATTAAGTTGGTTTGTACATGTGCTGAGGAGGGATGCAAAGTATATTGTGAAATAGATGCTAAGGATGAAGTCACCAGGTAACAGGAAAAGAGGAATCCTAAGATGAGGTTTATGGCTGTGGTGAGAGAGGACATGCAGGTGGATGGTGTGACAGTGCAAGATGCAGAGGGCAGGAAGAAATTATGTACTGTGGTGATCCCTAATAGGAGCATCCAAAAGGAAAAGAAGAAGAAGACTTTGTAGCTCAACCCTTGTGGACTGTGAACACTATTACCGTGTGTCATTCCACAAGTATGTAACCTGTATAGAGGCTGCATCTGGACAGAGCATTTAGGTGAGTGGTGACTTCATTTTTCAGCTTGTGTATGACACAGCCAGGGACACTGTCCAGTACCATTGCCACTGTGGCGTGTACTTTGTTAAAGAGATGTTTTAACTAGAGTGACTGTGAATCATCAAGTTTTACATTCTTCAGGTCTGGAAATGTGACCCTTGTGTAATGACAGGGTGGTGAAATCTGCATTCAAATTGTCTGACAAGGAATTGGTAATGTCAGTCAGATAAGAGTACTGTGTGACCACTTACATTAACTGTGACCCGATCTGAGATTTCCCCTGTAGATTATGAACAACACTGAAGAAAGCTTTAGTGTTGTCTTTGGAATCCTTGTCATTTTGTATTTTGAAGCTTGCCTTGTATGTTTATTGAGGGATTGTATTTTCCCAATCATACTGACCAGAGAGGTTATCCCTTCTTGGTATGTAATTCTTTTTTGGTACAACTTCACACCTTCTATTATATATTTAGTTTATGGCAGGGGTCCATGAGACTAATGCAATTTTACTGTATAAGTGAGAATTTCTTGTGTTTGTGGTAGCACGGTCCATGCAACCTTGTAGGTGAACAGTGTGCATTAATAAAGGATTATGCAGCTGGGACAGTGTTAACCTTAGTAATGCAAACCAGTGACAGATAACAACAACAGCATCACCCACAGCACAGTGTCAACCCATGTCATACACACACATGTGTACTCAAGTTCCAAAATGTGTGTAGTACAATGCATACTGGCCACCAATAGAAATGATGGAATGTTAACACTGGCCAATACAGGGCATGTCACCCTGCCCATGAGTCCAGTATGCATGTACATGCAGACAGTGCACCTCCACCATATTCACAAATGTACACCTGCAAACCTGTGCTGCACACACCCCACACTTAACTGTCCACTGTATAACACATGCTGACACAACTACACACATCAGCCAAGTGATACATGGGCAAACAAAACACAATAGGAATAAACACTGGTGGAAACAATACAACATAGCTAATTACAGCTTTAATTCATCATGCCTGCTCAGCTATACCTTCAAGGATATCATTACACTTTACTGCTGACAACATGCTACACATTCAACCATTGCTATACTTTATTAAAGTCACCCTGTGCATCAGCACCATGTTAGCCTGTTCCTGCATCAATGTTACAGATGACAGGAGGTGGCACAGGTTTCATCATACGCACAGGGTGTGTTGTTGGTTTGCCAGAGGCCTACACTGAGCCATAAAATCGACAAGTGTGTGTGAGTGTGTGTGTGAGGGCCATGAGTACTATTATGGGCCAATGTTGATATAATGTGTGCGGGTATGTGTTTGCCCTAGGTTTCTGGTTATGTGTGTGTGTCTGCATGCACAGAGTTCTACCATGTGGCTGCCATATATGGGGATTTGTGAGACAGCTACAGAATATACCTGGCAGGCTTTACAAATCACCATCTCTGGCCCCTGATACAGAACCTGTGCTGGCAGGGGTGCTACAGACAGTATCAGGTACTAATCCAGACTGAGTACTATCTGAAGAGGCTGACATATGTCCACTGGATCCAGGTCCCTGCTGGGACTGGCCAGAGCCATGTGCACATGGTCTTCTAGGATGGTCTATGGACAACTCTCCCAACATTGCTGAGGCTGGTACTGGCACTACAGGAGCAGCTGTGACTTGCTGGATGTCCACGGCGACCTCCATCTGCTGATGTTGCTGGCATATGTCCACGTCGACATCTCAACCGTCCCGCACTGTCCTGACACATGGACATGACATAGTGGAGGACATCCAATGTCTCATCCCAACGTCTATCAATGACCTCAGTGTAATTACATATGGCACCTGCTATGTCACGGATACTGTCATTTACAGAGGTGTTATGAGCCCTCTGTGCCCTTAGTCCCTGTCTGGTGTACCGCTCCATTCATGTCTGTGCCTCCATGACAGCCTGGAACATGCGTGTGGTAGAAGGTGTGGCACGTCTGCCAGGGGCATGATGACCAGCAGTGCTCTGACGAGAACCCCTGGGCATCTGCCTATGCGGTACCATTCCAGACATCTGGATATGGCTGCTGTGTCCTGATACATGTGCCATAGATACCACACTGTCCTGGCCAGTGCCAACCGTACACTGTCCCTCAGCTAAGGGCAATGGTGATGATGGATGTACAGGCAGTATGACTGTGTGCATGGATGGGGTGGAGACTTGTGTATTGTCAATTGGTGGCCCAACAACAGACCCTGACAAACCTGCCTGTGCCTCAACACACTTATCCTCATCATCACTGTCCGTCTCAGTGACATCAGGTTCCCTGCTGTACTGAACCAGCCCCACCTCGACACCTGTGAGAGGGAAACAGGAAACACACTTTAAGACCTGAACAAGACTTCAGACCACATGCGCATATGCACACATGCACACAAACATGCACACATGCGCACATGCATACATGCACACATGAACACACACAAAAATACACTCCTCCCTAAAGCAGACACACACAACACCAGCAATCTCAGAACATACACAATAACAGGTGATGGTACGGTACAGTATCACAAGCAAAACAGTCATATCACACATGTCAGCATGCAGGACATGTGTTGCTCAACAGCCTGCAGTGCAAGTGTAGACATTCCTTGTTACTAACCGTATATATGGCTTTGATGCATGTGTTTTGTTATTAGGTGATGGGCCTCCCCCTGGAACACAATGCATACATGGACACAACATTGCTGTGCAGGTATTCATAACCCTGTAATGTACTGTGCACCATAATTCACAGGTGTACATACCATTGATGGATGTGTATTTGTGTGTCAGATAGGCATCCAATGCTGATTACAGCCTCTGGGTCTTTAGCAAATAATTGTGTACACATTTTTAGCACATGCATGATGAGTATTCACACAACATCATCAGTGGTGCATGGATAATTGATGGAATACCATTCGGCCACATACCCAATGTACGGTGCTTATGTTGAGTGTAGATCATATTGTGGACATGCCAGTCTCATCCATGACATGGCATGCTAAAACACAACTGCATATTTAAACACTAGACATACCCAATGTGTGTCATATGACCTAGCCACTCAATTGCATCACAAGACATATATGCGTCAGTTGTGCAAATGGTGATTGGTATGCATATTGTTTAGAGGTGCATATGTGTGCACACACAACATTAAGGTGTATAGCACTGAAAGCTATGTGTAGTACTGTGGTTACAATAACTGGATGGAGTATAGTACCATAGGCCATCATCATGAAGCATCATGTGGTCACTCAAGGCTACAAATGTTTCCCAAACCAGCACTAATCATGCTGTGCTGGAACTGTATTTCCTTGGCTACACTCACCATTTCACAACCAGTTGTTACGTGAGTTTATAAGGAGGCCAATAAGGAGCATTCCATGACATGAATGTGTAGTGTGTTGCAGAGTGTTTAAATGCCCCGTGATAAGCCTCTACCCCACAGGTATATTATGTGTAATGTGTGGATGAGATTTTGGATACTGGAGTGTGTCTTTGCAGAGGGTTTGGGAATCCTTTATGTTTAGCATGTTAAAATGCTCTGTGTGTGACATAGATGTGTATGTTATGTGCATGTTGAGTATCAACTGTGCCTATCCAATGGTCACTACAGTCTAGCCACATTTGTTTGAGATGGTCTGGGTATTGCATGTTTTTGAGACAGCTAATCACATTAGTGAGATGTGCGTTGTCTTACACCAAACATGCACAGCATGCATTATGGGTAGGTGTGTTACATGTGTACATGGCCTACACCTTAACTATGACATGCACTTTTTATTTACAATAATAAATGTAGAACACACTCACCAGCATCTGTCTGCTGCCTTGATGTCACCCCAGAGGGACCTACATAAAGATAAGACAGTTTGTCAGTGGCCACAACTGTGGCATTGCTACTGTGTGTTTGCAGTCTTACAGTACAACAATAGTTTACATTCACAGGGCTACAGATTATGTCCCAAATGATCAGTATTGCACAACAACAGGATCCACATCTTTTAACGGCACACTCCACATCTCACATATACATGATCTACCAATACAGATAACAGTAGTCTACAGATATGCCATGTTACCTGCATGCTCCATGTGTGCTTGCTGGGTGGCTCCAACCTCCATCATGGTGTATGTCTGCTGCTGTTGTTGTTGTTGTTGTTGGGCAGGTGCCACCAGGATCAGGAGCAGCTTCTCCACTCTGGTGAGGGGGGGATGGATATTAACACCACCTCCTGTTGCAAGCTGTGTCTCCACACATCAGCAGGATGCTGACGGACATGTCTGAGAAGATCACTGCAGTGGTGGCGTACCTGCTCATATGTCCAGTTATGCAGGCCTACTTCATTTACCCTGCAGACAACATCTTGCCACATTGCAGTACGCTCCTGCTGATCCTGGTTGGTTCGTGAAAACATGAGACTGTAGTGCTGAATCATACTGGTAGTAATTATGTCATCTTCAGCACTACTGTAACTGGGGCTCCTGCAATGCGCCATGATCCCTGGAAGACATAAATATGAAAATATGTCTGAGCAAGTCATATGGCACATTTAACATTATACAGTACAGATATCACTGAACTGCCATATATAGCAACCTATTAGCTAACCAAGAGTCAAACACTTTAACTGCCACTTATTACTGCTCACCCCACAACTGCTTGGAAGTGCCTGCCTCACTCTCAATTTAATGAACCATGTTCTGCACAGCAACAAAATAAAATCACTATATAAGACTATACAAGAGTACCTGGCACACTGTATGCAATACGATGCACCACATAGCCACAGCAGACATACATCAAGCTGATGTGTAAAGAAATATATCATCCATCACAATGAGTGTAAGGTCCAGTACATGTATTACTATTATACCACACAACTTGTTACTGGCAAACCCGTGTCCAAAATATGTGCACAATTGGGAAAATAGGTTGCATACTGCTGTAGTACACTATGAATGTTGCTAGATATGCAGTTATATATTTTACCACACATATATCAAAGGACATGCTACAGACATACCCACACACACATCAGACATAATTACAGGACAAAAAGATATGACAACCCAGATAAGCTTTCAGTGTATACTATACAGTACTGTGTGTCAGTACTTACACAACCTTAACCTTGAAAAATGTAATCTGTGATGAATACAGGGACCACACAAAACAGTGGATGCAAGCAATGTGGACATACACCATACTTTGCTGTACAGGCCCAGAGCTCTAAGTAGTACTACAGTACACACAGGATTTGGATTCAACATCAGTACCAATCAATAATCATAGATGTAGTGCTTTAGCCTCCAATGACACACCCTAGTTAAAACCAAGGGACTTAATCACACTGTATGCAATAGCACTTTGTCTGCCTAGCAAAATAATACACAGCTTTTGCTAGGATCAAAGCAAGAACCCATAATACCATGACATAAACAGTTTCCCACTAAGCTATCCCACAGATACATATCTTTGACGTATTCACAAACACATTGAGCATCACAGTCAGTTAACAGTACAGAGAATCTATTGCAACAAGTAGATGTAGGTGTGTATGAGTATATATAACTATATATATATATATATATATATATATATATATACACACACACACACACACACACACACATATACACATCCATTGGTGTACATATACATATATATGTAGGCACATATACATTTCACCTTTCATAGTGAGAATATCATTTATACAAAGGATGTGAGATGTACAATAATGTAATAAAATTGCACAGTCTTGGGATAAATGCATTGAAGGTGTTCACAGCCCAGGTAGCTTTAGCAGGCCTCACTGGCTTCAACATTGCAAACTGAACAAACCACCCACAGTGTTTAACCACCTCATGTCATATACCAGCACTGTATGCTGTCTTGTTTGTCACACACTAAAACCTACATACAAATATGTGCATACTAACCTTCGCCAACATATATATCTCCACCCTTCACAAACAGTTGCAATATGTCCCTGCTCTATGCACATATACAGATGTGAATATATATGACTCATATATATTTCTCCGTATGTGTGTGGCATACACACACAAGGTCCACACTGTTTTAAGTCCCTGGACCTCACAGCTGAACAGTTGGGCCTTGCTGCAACACAAACAGGTGTCACATATGAACACACACTAACATTAGGGGGTATATATGGCTCCAAATGCTAGATAAGCATACTAGACTGCTACAGCAGTTGTCAATGCTAAGCTACACTTTAATATGACTATCATGCATGTGTTGTTCTGTCACACCCATGTTTATATAATGTCGGCGCTAATCCCCACAACAGCCATTGGCCACACTACTGTACAGAACACAGATAACATGGATCAGATCTTTGACATTTAATGCTGAGCTACACATTTCACAGGTATGTCCCACTGCCCACAGGTACATACTGTATTGTCCATAGCAGTAGTTAAGCAGAACATCTATGCATAAATAAGTACTGTTGCCACATATGAATGGTTCACATTATGTAGACTATTCTTCAATAACATCTACTACATGCCAGTAAATACATATGTGTCACATACCTTTCCTTTCTATGATTTGGTAATATTTATTTTTCTTTTTCCTTTTCTCTGTCTCTCTCTCTCTGTCAGTCTCTGCAATAGAGTGATTGATTTTGTTGGCAAGGTTTGCAGCCTGCTTTTGTAGGTATTTGCATGTGATGGCATCTGCACCAATTAGTGGCCACCACTTGCTAATTGCATGCAGCCTGCTGTGTAGTAATTGCAGTAATCACTGTCATAGCAACCCAGTACTATAAATTGCTAACTCAGGTAGCCATGGCCCTTTCAGCTTTCCAAGATGGAGATCATCCTTGTTTGCTACGGACATCATTGTTTAAGACAGAAGGTTGGTATAGTTCTTATATCAGAAGCCAGGGGTGTAGCCAGAGATTTACATTTTGTACTCAGACGTCAGACCTAATGTTGCTGCTTCTAGTACCCACTTGTCAGTGTAGAAATGTACTCACCCCTCAAAATGCTACCCCAAGATACATGGAAAGATGTACTTTCTTTTCAACTTTTACAATTAACTGACATACAAAGCTAGTTATTCAGATGTATTCCTTTGGCACAAGAATTGTTTGTGAACTGCTATACCATGAATATTCATTTACTCATTTCGAAACAGTTTGTGCTTTTTTAGTGTTGACATTTGCACAAGCTGCTCAGAAAAACTGGACACATCTCAGTACTGTGATTTGGGTAGGGGTGCAGAAGTACAGAGAGCATAAGTATTATTGTTCATAGGTTCATAGGTAGGTACTAGGCTATTGGCCCTAGGGCCCATATAAGCCTAGCCAAATGTACCCTGACTTTCGCCACCCAAGAAAATTATTTTCCAGTGCCACTGTCGAGCAGAGCCCCAGAAGTATTCCTTGGGGTGAATTTCCTATCTCCCATCCAATCATCAAGATTTTTCTTGAAGAGTGCTACTGAGGAGCTTAGTTTGATATAGATAGGTAGTTTGTTCCAGAGTATGGGAAGTCTCTGGGACAGGAATCTATCCCTCCAGCATGTTCTGTTTATTGTGGTGATGAGGTTTAGGTCCCTAGAGCATGTAGCTCGTAGGGATTGGGATTTCTTTAAGTGGAGCATGTCTAAAAGCTCTGGGTTTGACATAGCTTTGTGTGTTAGGCAGAGATCGCCTCTGAGTAGGCGATATGCAATGGAGTAAAGCTGCAGTTTTTTGAGATGGTCTGCATAGGGCATCTCTTTGATGCCAGTAATCCTCTTTGTGAGGTATTTCTGTGGCCTTTCCAGCTGTTGTAGATGTCTTGTGAGGTATATACCAAAAGGGGCATTGTACTCTATAATGGGTCTAATGAGTGACGAGTAGAGGGGAACAATGACCTCTTTTCTCCTGGATGAGAAACCTTTTGTGATGAGGTGTGCCACATAGAAGGATTTCCTGACTACTGTGGCGATGTGATTATCAAAGGAGAGACTACTGTCCACCTGTGTCCCAAGGTCTCTTATCACACTTTTAGTGTTAAAGTATCAATAGTAGATCCAAACTGGAGTCACCACACAGGAAAATCAAGTAAAAAACATCCTTTATTTTTCCATAAAAACACACAAGCGCTTTCACGTAGATGTACTACGCTTCATCAGGTGTAAATAAGAACAAATGAACTGCTTTTATACATAGCTTTTCAGCGGGAAAATCAAGAAGCCAGATTTCAATTAACTAATAATTAAATCAGTTAATATTGTAGTTAAATCGGCGATGACCCATGTTTGAAGAAGTAATGAATATTATACTTGAACGTTCATTTGGCACCAGAATTTCCAATAGTCTTTAAGTGTAGTACATTAAATAAATAATACATAACTAAAACATATTAAAAAACATTACAGCACTAAGCCGATGTTAGTGTAAGCAAATTAAAAACTATCAATACTAGCTTGCGGTTTACCAAGCGCGTATTCAAGATGTAAAGAATCTTCTTGTTTGTTTTACCCAGTAACATTACATTCAAATAATCAGGATACCAGCTAATATGGTCCAATGTTTTTTAATATGTTTTAGTTGTGTATTATTTATTTAATGTACTACACTTAAAGACTATTGGAAATTCTGGTGCCAAATGAACGTTCAAGTATAATATTTATTACTTTTTCAAACATGGGTCATCGCCGATTTAACTACAATATTAACTGTTTTAATTATTAGTTAATTGAAATCTGGCTTCTTGATTTTCCCGCTGAAAAGCTATGTATAAAAGCAGTTCATTTGTTCTTATTATTTACACCTGATGAAGCGTAGTACATCTACGTGAAAGCGCTTGTGTGTTTTTATGGAAAAATAAAGGACGTTTTTTACTTGATTTTCCTGTGTGGTGACTCCAGTTTGGATCTACTATTGATACTTTGGCACTTTTTTTCTAAACGGAGTCTTTGTTTAGTTGCTGCAGTTCTATATTCACTTTTAGTATTAAGTAGACTACCACCTATGTGGGAATTCATGGGTACTGAGTTTTTACCAAAAGGGATGACAATGCACTTTTTGGCATTGAGCTTGAGGCCATGGCTTTGACACCAGGCATCTGTCTCAGCGAGGTCCTTTTGTTGGATGTCCACATCTTTTGGAGTTTTGATTATGGCTCCTAGTTTGCAGTCATCTGTGAACTTTGTTAGCCAAAGACCTTCTGTGTTGGTCTGTACTTCAGAGAAGTAGATACCAAACAGGAGAGGACCCAGGACTGAACCACTTGTCACTGGTCTGAAGTTGGATTTGGAGTCTGCTACTTTCACAGTGTGGGTTCTGTCAGTGAGCCAGTTGGCAACCCATCTTGTGACATAGGGATTTATAACTAGTTTAGTGAGTTTATCTATAATTCCAGAGTGGGGGATGGTGTCGAAAGCCTTGGCGAGATCTAGATAGGCTGTGTGAACCACCTTACCCTCATCTACGGCTTTGGTGACTGCTTCAAAGAAGTCTATCAGGTTTAGGAGACATGATCTGCCTTTTACAAACCTGAACTGGGTGGGGTCCTGAGTTTGGAGATTACCAATGTCATTGTTTATAAGTTCTATGATGATACGCTCCATAGCCTTGCAGACCAGGCTCGTTAGGCTAATGGGGCGGTAGTTTCTGGGGTCTGTGGTGGCTCCCCCTTTGTGGAGTGGGATAATTGTTGCTGTGCACCATTCAGTGGGTACATAGCCTGAGGTGAGGTTATGATTGAACATGGTACTTAGGTGGGGTGCCAGTTCGTTCTGTAGTTCATGTAGAACACAGCCTGGGATGTCGTCAGGTCCCATGGAGGCTGTGTTCTTGGCTTTGGATAGTGTGTTTTTTACCTGTGCAGCCGTGATTACAGGAAATTTGCATTCTTCTGGTATAGAGATGGGCCCTTTAGGGGATGACAGAGGGGTAAGGTTAGCACTGAACCTATCTGCCAGGATGTTGGCAATATCAGTTGGTTCTGTATATTTAGTGCCATTGTGCTGTAACTCAGAGCAGATCTGAGTGTTGCCTTTGAGATTCTTGACATAGCTATGGAATGCTTTGTGGTTGTCTTTAGAGTCAGTGGCAATTTTGTTTTCATAACTAGCTTTGGAGGATTTTATGAGGGATCTCAGCTTCTTACTGAGGCTGACCAGGGAGTTTCTCCAATCATGGGATTTTACTCTTTTTTGCAACAGCTTCTTTCTTCTGTTGTAGAGTTTGTTTATGGCAGGGGACCACCAGATTGGCTTCCTTTTTTTGGAGGATAGCATCTTGGTTCTGTTAGGGATTGCAAGATCCATGCACTCGTGTAAGTGCTTATAAAGTGCATTCATGTAGGATTCAGCGGTCATACCTCTATTGTCCATCAGCATGGGTGTCGTGAAGTTTGTCACTTCTGTCTTAAGAAGCGTGAAGTTGGCTTTGGAGAAATTTATTACTGTGGTTTCCCTAATGGGGGGTGGGGGAGGGATGTGGATGTCTAGGGTGATTAGCTTGTGGTCGGATCTGACCAACGAGGAATTGACCTCTGGTGTGGAGCACCAGTTGCCCATGTTGGTAATAACCAGGTCTAGGATATTGCTGCCCCTGGTGGGGGTGTGGATAAGTTGATCCATGGCATTGGAATTTATGAATTCCAGAAAACGTTGAGCACAATAGTTGGTACATGAGTAGTTTTCCCAGTTAATGGTAGGGTAGTTGAATCGTCCATTATTAGGGCGTTAGGTTGTACTCTAATATTTTCCAGTATATTAAGAAATGAGGAGTGGGAATCCTGGGGCATGGTGGGGGATCGGTAGCAAGCTACAATTTGGATTGCGGTCTTGCCCAGAGTTAGTTGCACTTGGATAATTTCAGATGCATTATGCTGTGGATATGATACCCTTAATGAATATGGACATGCTTCCGCCTTTAGTGTTTCAGTCCAGATTAGGTGGCCAATAGGTGTGGTATGAATTATAGCCTGGTAATGCAGGGGTACTCTCTGGAGCCTTCAACCAGGTGTCTGTCACTGCACAGATGTCGATGTTCTCCATTTTAAGGAGTGCCTCGAGAGAGTGCATTTTAAGGTTTAGACTTCTAGCATTGAGTAGCAATACCCTCAGATTCTTCTTGCCTGTACCTGTTAGGGTGGTGAATTTGTCATTTGAACCTTGCCTACAAAAGGCACTATAGGGGTGGTTAAAGCCTTAGCCAGTATCCGGAGTCCCAGGAACGACAGGTGCAGGCCATCTCTGGCAAAGCATTGTGGCTTGTCGATCATGTCATCCCAGGCAGACAGATACTGGATCCCCTTTGAATGACACCAGAAGATTAGCCAATTGTTGAAGTCAATCATTTTGTCCTTGTACTGTAGTATCATTCTGGGTGATGGCAGGATGCTACTCAGGGCTAGGGTCATATCTGCCTGGGCTACAAGATCGGACATCTCCTCCATGTCCCTTTTCATGTAGTCCAAGGAGGTACGTCTCAGGTCATTCACACCAACATGGACAATGACAGAGTCATATTTGTACTTGTTGTGGAGTGACCTGAGTGCATGCATTATGTGTTGGATCCTGGCACCCGACAGGCAGCTGACAGTAACTTTCTCCTTGTTTAGCCTGGTGAGTGGAACATTTGTGTGCCTGACTATAGAGTCACCTATGACTAGAGTGTTGGGTACATTGTTATGCCTTATGGGCTGTGGTTGAGTGGCACACTGAGTTTTGGGCTATGTGGCATTTGGGTTGTGTTGGGGGGTGGAGGTTGCTTATGTTTCTGCTTTGGAGGTCCCTGTTGCTTGGGCACATTTTTACTGTGAGCCTCCATGAATGTAGGTGTGTGTTTTGTGTTTCCATGTGTGTGTTTTGGTGTTGTAGGTTTTGAAGGACTATGTGCCGAGTGTGGTGCAAGTGTTTACCTTCTCCTCTTGACTGTCTAGTCCAGTCTTGGGTGAAGAGAGCTTTGCTTCCAGTTTGGCTATATAAGTGCATCTGTCACAGGTTGTAGTGTTGGGTGGTAGGAGGAGAGGGTTGTCTGTGTACATGATGCAATTACTGCATTGCCCCAAGATGCCCAGATTCATCAGGTAGACAGGAGAAAACACCAGGAGCTGACCCTTAGACATTCCTGAATAGGTGCTTATTTGTTAAGTACTAGAAACTGTTTTCCTCTAGACAGTGAGAAAAGTTGAGTGCTGTAATAATTTGTAGCTTATTTAGTGCTCACAATAAGTTCTGAACAAGTGCTGAAACAAAAAAATGGCTAGTTCTAAGAAACAAAATTATGCTAGAAGGCTTCCCTCCAACACAGAAAGGCTTGGGGCCTAGAAGCTTACAAATAGTCCTGGACACAGCAAATCTATATCCAGGCTAGACTACCCACAGGAAAAGCAGGAAACAAGCTTAGATTTTTTTTTGTAGTGGAAAGAGAGAAAGGAGTAACAGAAACTAAGCTGATTGGCCTTCTCAAATGTTCTCCCTGTACTGGGTAGAATGAGGTAATGACACTAGACTGGGAGGGTCCCAGATCAAATTTAAATTAGGGGCGGGCAACTGCAAAGCCACCTACTATAAAAACACCATACCAACAGGGAGGGTGGGAAACAAACTGCAGAAATGTTTCTCACAGCAGAAAAGCAGCACTGAGCCTTTAAATGAAAGTTTTAAAACAGCTAAAGGAGCCTCTAGAGAAAGCTTTTAACTGCAAACAAGTTATCAGAATCAGACAACCCAACAGATGCTTAATAAAAGTGGACAATTTCCAGTTAATACCTCACACACAGTGAAACTAGCTAGAAAAATATACAGTACACAAAGTGCTATAATTAACAAAGAAATAAAGAACAAAATAAGCAAAAAAACGGATACTTAATGTTATATATTATAGTTCTGAGTTTGCTCAGTGTCCTTCCTTCGATTAGCTCAGTGTGAAATGGCAGAAACACTCACAACTTAACTTCTTAGATAACAGAAAGTTGAAACCTGAGACAACTTTTTAGAAAAAAAGCTCAAAAGAACCAATGAGGTGCTTAGTCTAAGCTGTAGTCCAGGTGACCTCAGTCAGCCAATGACCTTAAATAATTCTCTCTCACTGAAATGCCTGATGGCTTTGGCTAAACCAAGATGTCCCTGAATATCTGCTCAGACACACAGCCTCCACAAACACTAGGCCCAAATACAAGCCTGAATATGGAAATGCTACAAATATCCCCACTACTTAGAAACAAACTGCAGGTATGTTTCTCACAGCAGAAAAGCAGCAGTGAGCCTTTAAATGAAAGTTTTAAACAGCTGAAGGAGCCTCTAGAAAAAGTTTAACTGCAACAAGTTATCAGAAACAAACAACCCAACAGATGCTTAATAAAAGTGGACAATTGCAGTAATGGATTGCAGTGTGGATTTTATCTTGCTGGACTTACAAGGTTGCTGTGTACATGTTAGTTTATCAAGGCAAGTAGTCTGTCTGCGTAACTCCCAACTGTGGACCTATCCACATGGTAGCCAGAAAATAGCCTGTTATTTTTTGTCTGTGCACCACACAGGTTTTTTCAGCAATAGAGCAATGGCATTATTACAGTTGGTTGCTACCAGTACATGGCTACATCCATTTGTATTTCAGTGTTGTATTCCTACATAAGGGTATGCTTCCAAAACTCCTTCCAAAGCTATTTGCACAGTGTGTAACAGCAGAAAGGCTGATATGCCTCTGTGTTTCGGCCTCTGCCAGACCTCTCAAACACTCAGGTACATATTTGAACAGACTCAGGGAAAAATAAAGGAAAAGTCAGGGACACCTTTAAAATATTAGTGCCATTAAGTTGAAACATTGAGAGAATCAGAGCATATGAATTAATACACCTTTTCTGAAGTAAAAGAAGTGTCATTATTCGTTAAGTGTAATTCACCACCTTTCTGGCCAAAGTCAGTAGTTTTAGGAGGGATTCAGATGGACAGAGATACAATTTGTGTCAAAATCAGGGACATCCCTGAAAATTAGGGAAGTTGGGTGGTATGGCTTCTGCCCTAAACAGATATTCTAGTGTTTGTCCTGCTGTGATACTGTGTTGGGTTGTAAAGTGATGGTGTAACATTATTTCCTGCTAGAATGGCTGCTTCTCTTATCACATTCATGTAATGTAATCCCACAATAACTGTTGGTAAAGATCCACAGAACAAGTTGTGTGGTATGGCATTCCTATTTTTCCTTTACATTCACTCATTCTGATGCATGATATATTTATTTCAGCACCAACTTGTTGTATATGTACCGTGGCTTAGTGGTACTTCATGTTGTTTAGTGTGTACAAGGTCCGGGATTCGAGACTGACAGAGGTGTTTTATTTTGCTCCTGAACAGTCAAGGACCCTCACATACAGAGTGACTAAGGCACTTTTAAGCAGTTGTAAGTGGGTTTGGGCAGGTTTGCACGATGCTTAGCAATGCTTAGCTAAGTGCAAACAAGCGCACACTCATGCAAACCTGCTAACTACTGCTTAATAGTGCTTACTCCCGCTAACCCCTGTGCTCATTTCTTTGAAAGAAAAGAAAAATGGGGAGATGGGAAAGTGGTGAAAAAGGGGCACAAAGAGGGAAAGACAGTATGGAAAGTAGCTTGGGATGTGCAGGACGGGTGTAGGGAAGGTCCATAGCTGCCCATTTGTTTAACAGCAACAGCTATGCATATGGAATAAATTTGGAGGTAGATATGAAACTGTCAACCCCTGAGAGAGGGGTGAGGACAACAAAGTATGTTATAATGCCAATTAAATTGCATTTTATGTGTCCAGTGGACATGTGTGCAAAATGGGCAGTTATGTATGGGGTGTAATTTTTTTGGGAGCAGATTGCCCTTTGTTTTTCAGGTGAGAGTGGAATGTGGGGTAGGGGCAGTAGGTATATTTGGGGAGGTAGGTTGGGGAGGTAAACAGACAAGACAAACAAGACACATACAGGGGTGGTATATGACACATGTGGTGGGTGAACACCTTTGACAGGGAGAAATGCTTGAAATCGCAAGCCCATGAGCCCACAGATGGAAACAGTGGGACTGAGGTCCCCACCCATGGGCAGTCACCACTGCACCTTGACAGCCCAGAGGGTGGCTGTGCTGGGGGCTATGTAGGAGGGGCTGGCTGACCCGGGAGTTGGCCACTCGTGCCTCAAGCTGGTGTAGAGGTTCTGCAACAGAATGCTCAATCTCTCTATGCACCACAGCCCGGACCGTTCAAAGGATGACAGGTAGTCCTCCTCCGCCCCCGCTTGCACGGGGGGCTGAGTCCCATCCCCTGCAGTGCTTCCACCTGAAGGTGGCAGAGAGCCAATGGAGGAGGAGGTCCCAGGCTGGGCACCAGACCTGCTGGTGCCAGGTGCCATGGCCAGCTGAGGTGGGACAGGTGGGTCCGCTGGGACTGGTCTTCCCATACAAACTATGTTTTGGATGGTTTAATAAAGATATGGGTTAGTAACAGTCAACAGCATTCCCAATTAGTTATAACAGCATGCAGAAATATTCCCATTAACCCAACACACCAGATTTTCAACAGTTGAAAAGCAAGCATAACACATGCATATATAGAACAATAGTGGACATTACAACAGCATGCAGGTTGAATTGATGGCAACAGGCCACCAATATTGTGGTATTTTAACAGGGCACATGCATAGAAATAAATGCAAATATGTATAAACCAATAGGACATATGTCCCAACAAATTTTTTGAGATTAAACATACCAACTGAGGTGTGGAATTGCATTTTTTATGTACATACAGTAGGGTGGAAAAGAATAGCTCAATTAACAACTTATATATCCTTTTAATTTTCACTACATTCCTATTAACTGCAGTTATATGTCCCTTACATGTATTATTACACTATCCAATGTTCTTATATTGTGCAATTGGATTTTCCTAGATCATTATATACATGAGCTGTATCTTACATACAAACTGTCCAAGATGCAGATGCTACTGCTACATATTTTGAGAGTTGCTCACACACACACTACTGCTAAGATGGTACACTGACAGCTCTACTTTCATATAATTATCTAGATATGTTCAGGTGAAAGTATCAGTTATATGTTAACAGCTCCCTACATTTCTGGCAGCACACTGACATTTCTGGGGAACACAATACCAAGCTTCTCATGTGCCAGATTAACCTGTGCATGCTGGACATGAATCAACAGTTGAGGGCTGTAAATATGCATAAAAGCTACTGGCACTCCCTTCATCCACCTTATATGGGCCTACCCAAGTGTGGGTCAACACTGCTTAATACAACAGTACTATTTGTAAAATGCAACAGTACAACAACATATAAAAGAAAATTACACAGATGCACTCCAGGATTTATACATTTATTAAAGGATTATTACACCTTTATTTATTGGGTTAAAACACTTTTTGAAGGCTCTCTCATTTATTTTATATAACAGTACATGCAGAATAATTACTAACCTGCCTGATGATGCAGCCTTTGCAACCTATCTTCATGGGCTTGCTGATTCATAGCCCAGACACCTGCAGCTGTGAAGAAAATGCAGTGATACTGGGACATACCTATCCATAGTATAGAAAAGCATAGCAATACTTAACTACTTAATACAATGGCTACTTACTCAGTACTGGGGCATTAGGCATCGCATGGGACTCCTGGATCCACTGGTCCATCTGATCCTCCTTACATCGCTTCAGGTCAGAATAATGGTGCCTGACCTGCTCACCATTTTGAGGAACGTCAGTGGCACTGGTGAGATCATGAGCAAGACTGTTCCAGGCCTCGATTTTATATTGGGTGCCCTGGTACTGGTCCCACAGGAGTCTTTCCTCATGATTTTGGACAAGGAGCCAAACCATTACTTTGGACTCCTCAATGCCCCAGTGTTGGCTCGAAACCGAGTGCCTTCTCCAACACCGGCCATACTGACTGCAGAAGGGAGCTACAACCAGTTATGGCAAGAATTCCCACCTGTGGAGCTTAAATATGCCTCATTTTCCGCACTTACTTGTGATTGGCCAGTTTTGAAAAAACTCAGCTGTAGGCACACCTGCTTAGTTGATGTTGGCAATGTTTAATATTCCTTTGATAGATATGTGACTGTTGAAAGTACATGATTATAAAATGCTGTCATGGCTTAGTGGTTATGTACTGTGACTATAGTGCATAGTACCCTGAGTTTGAGCCCTGTCACTGCTTTTTATTTTCCTACTGGCCAGACCTGAATGGTTAAGGTACAGTAAAGGAGGTGTGGCTGTGTTTAGCCAACTTTGCTCAACTTTGCCCGACTTTGCCCAATGTTGCTTGACGTTGCTTGACGTTGCCCGACGTTGCGCTGGTTAGCGTGGTGCGCAGCTATGCGCAAGTACATTGTAGTTGCGCTGGTTGGTGTGGTGCGCAGCTATGCACAAAGACATTGCACTTGTTAACGCGGTGCTCACCTATGAGCAATTGGTTTTAAATATACTAAATACTGCTAAAATGTGCATAGCAGTGCTTTATATTGCTTAAAATAAGTTACTCATGCCTCAGAATGCATAACCATTTCACCTTCATATATATATATATATATATATATATATATATATATATATATATATATGTTCACTACTATACATAACATTTGAATGCTTTTTACAAAGCTTATACATGATAAATGTCAGGAAATATTTTGTATACAGATTTCCAAGAGAAAATGGAACGTGCAGTAGTGGGACTCGAACCAGGAATGCCTTCTCTTTGTGCGAAGGCTCTAACCATTACGCTATTGCTATTTTGCTTGATTTGCATATATTTTTCTTATTATCCTCTTCGGTGTCTAAGCTGCTAACTGTTGCTAAGTAATGGGCAAACCCATGCAAACTCACGCAAATACGGGCAGCTATATCGGAAATAAAACAAAAAAAAAATTTTCTTTTAATTTTTAAATTTATATGAGGTTTAACATATGGGGGAGTGTAGTGTTACAATGTACACATGTGAGCGGACTCGCTCATGTAACTCGACATTTCACGAGTTTCATCATTGCAGGGGAGTGGATTTTTGGACTGCTTGGCAGTCTGACACGCCCCCTACACTTGTCCATGCTCCGTGTAAGCTTTAGAGTTGAGGCAGCGCCCCCTCATTAATATGCATGGTGCACTGCCTTCATACTCTTAGACTGGCGTTTCCGTGTAAGACTAATCTAGTCTTACATGGAAGATTAGTAAATCCTGGGGTATATATTTTTCTCTAAAATAATAATAGTATAATATCTATAACACAATATAATAATACTATAACCACTAAAAAAATGGATAAAAGAGAAGGAACAGTTATGATTACTACTGCAAAACAGGATTGGGCTTTTTTTCAGCTTATACAAATAAGCTACCATATTAGGAGTCCAAAAACAGCAGGTAAATATTGCACTATTAACAAAACATTTCAGCTAAAGTTACTAAGCTTTTATATTTGAGTCTTGTCTGAGTTTTTCTTAGTGCCAATCTTAGACCTTGTAGGGTTAAAATGAATTGTTGCTTTTCTGGAGTCTTTGGGGACATCATGTGAACTTTCATACATTCAGACTGCAGTATTATAGGGGCTTAAAATGCTTCTGAGCAAATGCAAAGTTTATTTCTTGTTCACTAAGATAATTCAGCCTATATTAATAAAATATATGAGCAGCGACTACTATAACTTTTTTTTTAAATATGCGAGCTCCAGACCTTTTTTAGGCCACAGTAGAATGGAATCATTTTATTTTGCTTCATCTCTCATGACCACAGATATACCAGAGCAAAAGTACTGAATGTGAATATTTTCACTGCAAAGTTATTTTTCATTTATTTTTGACTGTCATCTTGCCTTCAGTTTAAATTAAAACTTGAATGTGCAAAAGTAAGATGTACTGAATATGAGCACACACGTACACACCCGCACCCACACACAGTTACAAAGAGTGTGGTGAGACAAAAGCAAGGAGACATCTATCTGAAACATAAGTTAGAATTTTTAGTTATAAAATGGATGAAAAAAAAAGACAAGCAGCCTAATTGAACAGAAAGCCACTATATTATAACTCAACAGCAAAGGCACTTAAGGTTAATCCAATTAAAACATGCAGTTGCAAATGAATGCAAAGGACTCCCAACAACAAACATAAATGGCAGCCAGTATGGTAAAATTCAGGGCAGTTAATATAGATATATATATATATATATATATATATATATATATATATATATATATACCAACAGGAAACTACTGTACAAAGTTAGTGAACTTTGTTGGGTACTTGACAATTTAAACAGATCCTGTTTGTTCACCAACACAAAACTTTTTTTTTCTCAGGGTATTAATGTTTCCCATAAATTCAAATTCCTGTATAACATAGTATGATTCCCCAACTAAATCTAAGCTCCAACTCCAAATGCAGTCAGCAAACATCTTATCACTAACAAAAGTTCTTGTCTATCAAATCCACATTTTTTTCCATCAGTTGCTTTATGCTGCGTGCTGCCTCCTAGCTTGTAAAGTACAATCTAATGGAATTGTTAACCTGTTGAAGAAAAATAAAAACAGTGCAATAGTTGAAAACCAGATAATATAATTCATGACAATGGTAAGTTGTTAAAAGCAGCAGATGTGAACTCAGAGAATAGACTCAAAATATATTACTATGAAATGGTCCTTAGATGATGCCTCTCTCTAGTAATGTAATTATTTACAAATATAGGTAGTAATATGAAAATGTAAATAATTGTATTCCTTTATTTTTACAAAGGAAGTGCCAAAAATAAAAATACAGGGTTTAAGTAATATATATATATATATATATATATATATATATGCATATCACACACATACATATGTATATAGGTAGCTAGATAAGCATTGTAATTTATATATCTGTTTTATGAATTTGTTATATGACATCTAAACATAGTAATTTACATATATTTGTCTTTTAGTAGTCAGAGTCTGAGCTTTATGGTTTAGCGTTAGTGCCCCACCAAAATAGACATTACGTGTATTCCATTTTCACAATGCCCAGAATACAGCATTTAAGGCCAGCTTCTGACAAACTGCTTCCACTGTATAGGGTAGTATACAATGAAATGCAAGCAAAACAGATACCAGGTTATAGAGTTTCAAGTGCAAGAAGTATACATTGTGTTTGAATTATTAATACAAACATACTTTATAGATCATCATTGTATAATCAGAATAAAATACTAACTAAGCAAAACACAAAACTAAACTATACATATATCTGGTTCTTTACCATAATAGATAATAAACTACAAAATAACATCAAAAACCTGCAAACAGTAAAGACCAAACCCTACCTCAGTTCTATTATAGAAAGCCATCTTTCTGTCAGCTCATTCATAAATCTGCATGAATGACCAAAACCCCTGATCAATAGATAAACCATGTAGTTTGGGTCCTTATTGATATGTTTGCACATGGAGTGCTAATAGACCAAAAAGCAAGATAAAAAATCAAGAGGAACAGCTGATCTTGAACATCTCTCTTCCCCTTTAAACTTCTTTTTTGCAAAGGCAATCCATGTCCCCTAACTTATATATGCCAACATCAAGATCACCATACCCTGGAAAAATGAGAATATTCTAGGAAATTGCCATCTCTGACTTGATATATTTAAGTCCATTCTTTCGGCCATTCATTCTACATGTTTCATGATTTGCTTTAGCAGGTCTCAGCATTTCAAATGGTAATTAGTTACTTCATCTCACTGAAATGAATATATATCAGTAATTCAACTTAAAATATAGAAAAGTGGATACATGGAATATGTGCACTTCTGCTATGTGGGAAAAATGAATGATTTATCTTCTACTATAGGATCATAAGAAGTTGCTAGACTAATAGCCTTAGGGCCCTTACAAGCCTAGCCAAGTTCTACCCTTATTTCCACGATCAGCATCTATTGCTCCTGTCCAAGAGGGACACAGGCACAACCTCTGGGTTGAATTTATGGTTACCAATCCAATCGTCCAGATTGCGTTTGAAGAGGACCAATGAAGTACTCTGCTTGACATGAAGTGGGAGTCTGTTCCAAATGAGTGGTAACCTCTGGGAGACAAATCTGTGCCTCCAACAGGTTCTATTAATGTCACATACCAGGTTAAGGTCTTTAGAGCAAGTAACCCATGTACCATTTGACTTGTGGATATGCAGCATTTCCAATAAAGTAGGGTCAGAGATTGACTTATATGCAAGGCAGAAATTGCCTCTGAGTAGTCTGTATGAAACAAAATAAAGTAGCAGTAACTTCAGATGGTCCACATAGGCAAATGTTGACGACCTTGAATTTTCCTTGTGAGGAAACTTTGTGGCCTCTCCAATTGCTGCAGGTGCTTGGAAAGGTACATACCAAAAGGGGCATTGTACTCAGTTATTGACCCGATGAGGGAAGAGTACAGGGAGGTTATAACTTCTTTTTTTCTGGAGGCAAAGCCCTTACTTATGAGATGAGCAATATAGAAGGCAGTTCTTACCACTGTGGAGACATGGTGATCAAAGGTAAGGTTAATGTCAACTTGTGTGCCCAGGTCTCCTACCACTGAGTTCGTACTTAGGGTGTTGCTATTGATGTGGTAGTTAGCAAGAACATTATTCTTACTGAATAGGATGATGATACATTTTTTTGCATTGAGTTTAAGGCAAAGACTTTGGCACCAATTATTTGTTTGTTTAAGACCTTCTTATAGGATGTTGACATTGTTTAGAGATTTTATGACTGTTCCCAGTTGCAGTTATCAGCAAACTTTGTCAGCTACAGACCTTTAGTTTTTGCTTGTACTTTGGAGAAATGGATTCCCAACAGTTGTGTAAAAGAACTCATTTTTTGACATGTTGCTTTGCCATTTATCTTGACAAGAGAACTAAAACCAAAAGTACAAGGTATCGTATTCATCACACAGTGAGCCCACACAGATGTTATACATATTTGTATACATTTATATAAAACATGCTTTCATCCATCTATCCATCTGTTTATATATTCATTCAATCACTCATTTTATTTTCATTTATTCATTGATTCTTTGACTACCCATTTATTCTAGTTCAAGGTGGTGGAGGGTATGGAACCTGTTCCATCACTTATTTGAAACAATACTGGAATGCTTTATATGGTGCTAGCCCATTAGAGAATGCACATATTCACTCTCACACAATGTGTAGACTTACAGGTAAAGTAGAATACAGTCAATATGCATATGGCAGGTAACTGAGATATGAGAAAAAGACAGACTAACATGCAATGTGTACTACAAGTGCTCACTTGTTAGTAGTTTGCAAAACACTTGCTCACTACCAATTGCTCAAAATATCATGTGCTTGTATTCCCACTAGCACGATCACCTGTATTTAATTAAACCTCCTGACACCTGATCCTATAAAACTGTATAGCCCTACCAGAGTCCAAATTTTTATTCTAAAACTCCCACACAATTCTTTATTTTTTAGTAAAATATATATATAAAATTGGACAAAATATATATATATATATATATATATATATATATATACATACACACACACACACACAAACACACATGCACACACGCATACACACACATAACTTTTCTGATAACCTGCTGCATCCTTTATAGGGTTGCAGGAGGGTTGCTGCAGCCTATCAAGACAGTCATTGAGTGCAAGGCTCTGAAATCCATTCTGACTAGGGTGCTGGCCTATCACAGAATGCATACCCATGCTCCCTCTCAAACTACATGCTTATTTATGAGCAATTTGATGAAAGTCAGTTCACCTACTTCATGCATTTGTGAAGTTCAGCAAACCAGGGTACCAAAAGAAAACCAAGTGGATGTACAGCTAACATTCAGATTTCATGCAGAAGTCACCTTAGCAAAGAATCAAACTAGATAACTTCCTGCTGTGGGGTGGCAATGATATCTTCTGTGCCACTATGCCACAGTAGCCAGGTAGATAGAGAGATAGTGATAGAAAAATACATACATCTAGATAGATATATATATTGATTACATAAATAAAACATATATGTAGGTTGAATAACATCAAGTTTGTTATCCTATCAAAAATAAATAAATTAGCCAGATCTACTTCTCTGTAGACTGTAATTGGAAATGTGCAATCATGAAAGTAAAGTGAAAACATTCCCAGAAAAATAAATAAATAAACAAATTAGTAAATACATACTGTAAATCTGAAAAAAGAAAACAATAGAGGAACAAGTTTATAAGAAAACCAGGTTTACTACTCCAAACAGAAATTAATGTGAAAAAGATACTACACTCAGCTTGGCACAATATTAACAGGTCTGCATACAGTATATTCAGAGCCTTTATACAAGTACACCTCCATTTAGGTTCAGTCTCAGTCATCCCCTCCAAACACAGGCTGTTAAAGAGAAAGCCATAGCTGGAGGCCCTACCAGGCCTTCACTTCAGCTCCACTAAACAAAGACAAATCTTCACTTGAAATCACCTCGGGTTAAGACCACAATAAGCACCTACTGAAATGTCCAGCTCTATGAATTTTTGGTCAGAACCCCTAGTCTGATCCATGTTCATTTTTCATCTCTTTCAACTGAGGAACCAAATTCATGATTTGCCTTTATTTTTGAAAGACATTTACTTACTGAGTGTTCTTTTTTCTATGCAAACCAGAAACATTTTGTATGTATGTTACTCCTAACATTATGTGCATCCGAGATAACATTGGTGATATTTTTTTTCATACATGCTCACATCATACTGACATTGCCTCAGACAAGCCAAACCTATCATGATATGCACCATCATGTGAGCACACACATACACACACATACATGTACACATACATGCGCGCACACACACACACACACACACACACACACACACACACACACACACACACACACACACACACACACCCACACACACACAAACACACACTCACAGTCGCTCACTGCATGCTTATCTACAGGCAATTTGGAGAAATACCACTTCATTTTCTGTACTCCTTTATGGAGCTGAAGGAAATCAATGGACCTGGAGAAAATCCCCAAATAGATAGAAAAGGCATACATTCTCCACACAGAAGGAACCACAACCAGGAACTCTTCCTGAGAGCAAAGCACTATGAGATGACAACGCTACGGTGTGTTACACTGGACAGTGGCCATGTGCTTTACACATTAACCAACCAAACTGCAAAGGATAGCCATTTATTGTGTACAATGCTGATATCTGACTGTGATGAATAAAGAAGAAATTATATCCAACTTATTATTTTTAGATGCACTGTAACACACACACACACACACACACACACACACACACACACACACACACACATGCATGAGCACATACATGCACGTGTACACACATAAACACACACACTCATGCATATGCCAGAGCAAATATGGTTTTACTGTAATTGCAGCAAAAACAATATGTTATATTATATTATATTATATTATATTATATTATATTATATTATATTATATTATATTATATTATATTATATTACACTTCTCCTGCTGAACCAGATCACTGACTGTTTAACTAGGATCAAACAACAGCAAGGAAAAGTCACTTTTATCCACAGAAGGCCTCTATATCCATACATTGCAGCTACTTTATTGACTGTGGGCATCTTAGATGTCTGAATGGGATTAAAAAATATTCTCAGTAGAGTAGTCCAATTTGCTGCTCACAAAGTCACTCTAGTTCTGCAAAGCAATGTCAACTGTGTATAACTCAGATGTCCAATTTGATAGAAATAGTGTCCATAGTAATACATTTCTGCTTTGTTTCATAAAAATAGTATCTACATTAAAGTATTCCAAGTTGCTTCTCCCAAATACATATTAGTACTGCAATTCAAAAGTAATAACTATATAACATTTACAAATGGCAGAAGGGTCAGTCATTTTCATGCACACACATAAGCACATCTGTACATATATGCACAAGTGCACACATGTCCCTAGCAAGTAGAACTACTCTATTGACATGTGTATACCTTGTATGAACTATTGTAATCAAATGAATGTAATCAATGGACATATAAGATCATTACTGTCAGGTAAGTAAAGTGCAACAGTCTGTATTCCTTTCCCAACTATGTGCACACACACACACACACACACACACACACACACACACACACACACACACACACACACACACACACACACGCACGCACATGCACACACACACACACACACACACACTCACTCGCTAAAACTTTGAAAAATACTTTATAGTTTCATAGTTTCATAGTATAGTACTAGGCTATCTGCCCTAGGGCATTTATAAGCCTAGCCAAAGTGTATGTGGCTTTCGCCACCCCATGTAATGATACAAAAGTGTACAATTTAAATTAAATTTAGTTTACTGTGCCTCTATCTAGCAATGACACAGAGATGACCCCCTGGGTAAACCTACGATCACCCATCCATTCGTCCAGATTTCTTTTGAATAGAGTCAGTGAGGGGCTCTGCCTAACATATACAGGTATCCTGTTCCAGAGTGCGGGAAGCCTCTGGGTTATGAATCTGTCCCTCCAGCATGTCCTATTCATATTTGTGCTGAGGTTTAGATCTTTAGCTCTCATGGCTCTGATGGATTTGGATTTTTTGAGGTGGAGCATGTCCATTAATTCTGAATTGGACATGGCCTTGTACATAAGGCACAGATCACCTCTGAGCAGGCAGTATGCTACTGAATAGAGCTGGAGCTTTTTCAGTCTGGCAGCATATGACATATGCTGGAGACCCTTGATCCTCTTGGTAAGGTACTTTTGGGGTCTCTCCAGCTGCTGCAGGTGCCGGGTGAGGTACATACCAAATGGGGCATTGTACTCAATCATAGGCCTGATAAGGGAGGAATATAAGGGTACAATGACATCCTTTGATCTGGATGTGAATCCCTTCATGATAAGGTGGGCAAGGTAGAAGGTCTTTCTAACCACTTTGGCAATGTGGGTGTCAAATGACAGGTCACTGTCAACTTGGGTCCCCAGGTCTCTGATTACTTTTTCCGTACTTAATGGATTACCACCTATGTGGTAATTTGTGGGTACTGTTTTTTCCAAAGGGGATGACTATACATTTTTTGGCATTTAGTTTAAGGCCATGACTCTGGCACCAGTCATCTGTTTCTGTGAGGTCCTTCTGGAGGATGCATGTGTCAGCTGGTGTGTCGACTATGGCGCCTAGTTTGCAGTCGTCTGCGAACTTTGTCAGCCACAACCCCCGTATGTTTGCCTGCACATCTGAGAAATAAATGCCGAACAAGAGGGGTCCCAAGACAAATCCCTGTGGGACTCCACTTGTGACTGGCTTAGAGTCTGACATAGCTCCAGCTATTCTGACTTTGTGGGTTCTGTCATTTAGCCAGTTTGCAACCCATCTTGTGACAAACGGGTTTACATTTAAGCTGTTGAGCTTGTCTATGATGCCTGTGTGGGGTATTGTGTCGAAGGCTTTTGCCAGATCCAGGTAGGCTGTATGAACTGCTTTGCCTTCATCGATGGCTGTAGTGACTGTTTCAGAAAAGTCCACCAGGTTTAAAAGACAGGATCTGCCTTTTACAAACCCGAACTGGGTAGGGTCAATTGTCTGTACGTCCCCGATGTCTTTGTTTATGAGTTCCATAATGATCCTTTCCATAGCTTTGCAGACCAGGCTGGTCAAGCTTATGGGGCGGTAGTTTCCAGGGTCTGTAGAGGTGCCACCTTTGTGGAGTGGGACCACTGTAGCTGTACGCCAGTGTTCAGGGATGTATCCTGTAGCAAGGCTAAGATTAAACAGCATTCTTATGAGTGGGTTTAGCTCCTCTAGGAGTTCACATAGCATGCAACCCGGGACACCGTCAGGTCCCATGGATGCTGTATTTTTAGCTTTGCTGAGGGCAGCTCTCACCTGGACATCTGAGATTTCAGGGAGGTTGCATTCAGCTGAGATACTTATTTCATCTTTTGGGGGCGAGGGAGGGGAGAAATTTGCACTGAACCTGTCTGCCAGTATGTTGACAATATCTGTGGATTCAGTGTATTTTTTGCCTTTATGATCTAACTCTGCGCATATCTGTGGGTTTCCGCCCAGGTTTCTAACATAACTGAAGAAGGCCTTGTGATTATCTTTAGTGTCCTTAGCGATTTTTCTCTCAAAGTTGGCCTTTGATGATTTTATTAGCGAATGTAGTTTTTTGCTAGTGCTGAAGAACTTTACTGTTCTTCATGCAGGCTTGCAGTAGACTTTATATAATGTAATAAAATTATACAGGTAAAACAAAAGATGTTATGTAGTCCATCTCGCCGTAATTCTTGCTGGGTGGGTTTGGAGCCAATACTCAGCTCTGACTTAGCCAAATACTAAAGCTTGAAAGCTTTCAGTGGCTTGAGGCTAATCCCTATCCCATAATGTCCCAGGCTACATCCCCAGATCTCATTTGCCGAGCAAGCTTTGAGACATTTCTTCAGTTGGCTCATTGGCTTATAAGTATAACTTTTCAATTATTTGGTATTTTTCCTAGCTAGTTGTACTATTTTTCTTCCCTATATATCCCTAACTGTTAGCTGTTCGTGTTGTCCGACGTAGACCCCTTTTTAGTCTTTCTGCCCCTTTTTTTTTAAGAGAGTGCCATTTTAGTCAGAGGCCTCTCGCAGTTCCTTAAGTTTCAGGGCCACTTTTCTCCCAGGTCCAAACCGGTTTAAGTTAGAGGGTTCTGTCCCTTTCCCCTTTTCGTAGAATCCATTTCAGTTGGAGGATCGTATTTAAATTAAAAAAAAAAAGTTTAGTAGTTTAGTAGTTTGTTATTGTTGGTCTAGAAAGACTCCTCTAAAGAACCCAAGGAGCATAAGCCTTCTGGGGTCAAAAAATGTGTAAAGTGTGCTGGAAAGATGTTGTTGACAGATGCACACACTAATTGTGTTTACTGTCTTGGTGCCATACATCTGCAAGACCCTTGCACTATTTGCCACGGTTTCAGTAGTAGAGTTCTACAGGAGCATAAAACTAAGCTGATAGCCAAAGGTCTTCTTCCCTTTCAGCAAGCTTTGGATGAGGGCTCTAAGTCATCTAGAAAGAGGCCAGCTTCTGCTCCAGATTCAGAGCCACACAAAAAGATTTCAGAACTGAGGGACCTCAGCTCTAACAAGTCTGCCTCACCAACCTCTTCGGTGCCATTAGTGTCAAAGGAGCCAACTGAAGTTTCTACTCCTTGGACCCCAGCTTTAGATCCGACGGTGGTGTAACCAGTCTTGAGATCTCCCATACTGGAGTCTAAGAGATTTCCATCTTTGTCCACCCCACTCCTCCAGGAGTATTTCAGATGATGATGTAAGGTGGGTGGTGAAGAGATTGCTATGCACACCAGCCCTGGCTAAATTGCTTTTGCCTCCAGGCCCAAAGGCATCGGAGACACTTGTCTTACCTCCACTTTCTTTGATTCCTCCTCTGATTACCCTAGAGTCTTCAGAGCCACAGGGTATGGATCCAATTGTAGTGGAACTGTCAGCCTTGAGACCTTTGCTGGCTTCTTTGGTTTTGACTTCAGCTCTGGTGACTTCGGCTCCATCCGGTGCCAAGACATCTGGGAGCCAATGCTCTCCGGTCGGCTCCTGGGTGGGAGTTGGCGTGGTATGTGTTGTGATTCATCTCTCCCTCTTGGTGCTTTGGCTCAGTTGAGCTCAGCACCTACCTTTGACTCAGAACTGCCTCCTCCCCCTTGGAGCCGATCTCCAGCATCCTCGGTGCGAAGGTCTTCTCTGGAGCAGGGTGGGGGTGCTTTCAAGGTAGCGGAGAGGATGCTGTCCCCTCAGATGGCACTGCTCTCGGATCCACTCCCTATTCTCCACCAGGTGACTGTTTCTATCTCTTCTCCACCCCCTCTTAAGTGTAGAGATCTGGACCCCCAGGTGACCACCGCGGGTGGTGCCCCTCTTCCGGGGCTTCTCCTGAGTACCCCTCGGAGGATGTTCCCAGGAAGAGGCTTTGCAAGAGGAAGCACATTGACCCCCCCCCCATACTGACTTGGATGAATCACTTCAGATACTGACTTGGATGAATCAGAAGTGTCCCCAAGATCCCCCACTGAGGATGTCTCCTTTGCTGTCATCCTGGAAATCCTGAAACAGAGGGGCAATTGGCAGCCCATCAACCCTTCAAAGGATGATTCAATGTACATGGAGGCTTTTGGATCTCACCCTTCCACCTCCAGGGTGACTCCTCCTTACAACAAGTTGTTAGAGGTCATTTCCAGGAAAGCATGGACATTGTGGAGCCTGTTCCCTAGCAACGATTGCACAGGTGGAACGTCTGATAAGGACTTTTGTTTTGGAGGGGTGGAAGAAAAGGGAATGAGGTAACCTCTGGATATTATCTCTTGTACCCATTTGTCCCAGGGGTGGAGGTGTTCCAAGGAGGCCAAACAAATTTATTATGGTCCCTAAAGGAAAGGAATTTTTAACAAAAGGAGTTCCCGTAGATACCATGGTGGTGGTGGTGGCCACAAAGAAGGAATTGTCAGAAACATCTTCATCTATCCATCCTCCTAATAAAGACTCTAGGACTATGGATAGATATGGCAAGTGCATGTTCTCTTCAGCGACCTTCACCTTGCTGTCACTGAACTATTTATCCCATTTCACTAGACTTCAAAGGGATCTCATCAAAGAACTAGGAGATACCCTTCAAGGAGCAGTAGCTGCGGTGTCCACAGACAAGGTATTCTCACAGTTAACCACCCTTACCTCTATTGTGAACTCCTCCATGAGGCTAATCTCCTATGCAGCTGATGGACCAAGTAGAGCGGCTGCATCAGGAATCTCTCTCAGGAGACATTCCTGGATGCACCTTTGTAACTTTGCTGACCCTTTCAAGTCTTCATTTACCAATGCCCTTTTTGATGGTTCAGCCTTGTTTGGACCTGTGGTAAAAGAAATGCTGACTAGTTGCGAGAAGGACGGGAAAAGCTTATCTGCTGTAGGAGTCCATTTTTCTGCCCCTTCCAGACCTTATCCCAAAGGTCAAAAGGGCGGGAAAATGTGGTTCTGCAAATCCCAAAAAGGTTTCTTGGACGCATGTGATGATTCTTCCACCTGGGGCAGAGGGGGAAGCTATAATGGAAGACATTGCCCTCGTGGCAGAGGGGGTCCGCAGAAAATGTGTGACAGGGACACCTTCTCACCTTCTACCAGCACTCCTGAAAGGAGAGCTGCCTGTCCTTCTCTGGAGGCAGTTGGAGATCGCTTGTCATTGTACCCAAACACCTGCCAACAAATTTCCCCAAGACAAATGGGTACAAGAGATAATATCCAGAGGTTACCTCATTCCCTTTTCTTCCACCCCTCCAAAACAAAAGTCCTTATCAGATGTTCCACCTGTGCAAAAGGACTTGGCAACTTTAGAGATTCAATCGTTGCTAGACAAAAGAGTCATCCAAGAAGTCCCCGCAGACCAGATAGGATCTGCAACTTACTCAAGTTTCTTTTTAGTGCAAATAAAAGACAGGGGAGTGGAGATCCATCCTAGATCTCAGAAGATTAAACAAATCTGTAAAGAAAGCAAAGTTCCAGATAGTAACCCTGCAGTTGATATTCGCTTTCATAGGGAAAGACAACTGGATGTACTCTATCTACCTCAAAAACTAGTACTACCATATAAAAATGGACAGGCAGTCCAGAAGGTATCTGCGCTTCTGGCCGGGAGCCAGTCACTACCAATTTTGAGCCCTGCCCTTGGGCCTCACTATAGCTCCTAGAGTGTTCACCAAATGTATGGCAGTAGTCACGGCTCACCTGAGACATCAGGGATTCTGAGTGTTTCCATATATGGACGACTGGCTTCTCACCACTTCCACCAGTCATCTAGTATCTCAGGCCAGGGATGAAACCCTTCTTCTGTGCCATAAGCTGGGCATCACTATAAATAAAGAAAAATCTGCCTTGTTACCATCGCAACATATTGTCTTCTTAGGTGCAGAGTTAAACTCAATAGACATGACGGCAAGACTCACCCCAGACCGAATCCACACCCTGCATCAACAGGTAAAAATTTTGATTTCAACAAAGAAAGCATAGGCCAGACAAGTGTTACAGACCCTGGGAACCATGGCTGCTGCTATTCTGCTGGTGCCCTTAGCTTGATTACACATGAGACTCCTACAATGGCTTTTATTCGCACAGTGGTCAATGCAAGATCTCCCTCTTTCACATCCAATCTACATCACGGAGTCTTGCAAGAGAGATTTAACTTGGTGGATTCAGACAGACCAGCTGTATCTAGGTCATGCCTTTGTGTTTCCCCAACCAAAAGCAGTGTTAACCACAGATGCTTCCCAGATCGGGTGGGGGTAGTAATTATCTGGGAAGGGCAGTTCAAGGTTTATGGCAGGACCACGAGAACCATCTGCATATCAACGTCCTAGAGATGAGAGCGGTGCTTTATGCATTGCAGGCACTTCAGGACTCTCTCCCTCTAGGAACAATTGCAATTCAGACAGACAACATGTCAGTAGTGTGGTATATAAACAAACAAGGAGGAACCAAATCTTACCCTTATGTCAAGAGGCATTAAGAGTTTGGCAATGGGCGATTGCTTCTCAATGCTTTCTAATTGCAATGCACATCCCAGAGAAATCCAATGTGATAGTGGACAGACTCAGCAGGACTCTCCTGTTACCTCACAAGTGGTCTCTGAACAAAGAGATTGCGGAGATGATTTTCCACAGATGGGGCCAACCTTGCTGCAACCTTTTCGCCACTCCCAAGAATACCAAATGATGCAACTACTTTGCCCTAATTCCCCCAAAGGGGAAGTCACTCAGGGCTGCACTGGTTCACGATTGGCCTTTGGGATTACTCTATGCCTTCCCCCCCTTCCCATTCATTCCAAAGGTGTTACAGAAAGCCAAATGGTCGAGAAGCAATATGATCCTCATTGCCCCATACTGACCTCATCAGGTTTGGTTTTCCTTTCTACAAACCCACCTCTTGGAAGAACCTTGGATTCTGGATCCAATTCCGGACCTTCTGACCCACACTTCAGGAGAGTGCCATCCATCCATCCACACCCTCATGTTGACAGCTTGGCTGCTCCAATTCCTTGACTAGCCAGGTGTTATTCTTTCATGCCAGCAGTAAGTCATATCCTAGCTTCTTCCCATAAACCCTCCACTAGGAAATTATACTCTAACAAATGGAAGAGATTTTCATGTTGGGCAGCTGAATGAAATATCGAACCTCTATTCCAGCAATTTTAAAGTTTCTCTCAAATTTGTTTGAAGAAGGTGCTGCAGCAGCTACTATTAGGGTACAATTAGCTGCTATCTCCAATTTTCATACAGGTGAAATGGGTGTTCCCATTATGTCTCCCAGATTATGTAAGGCCTTTCTCAAAAGTTGCCTTTCTGCTTAGGCCCCCGATTAAGGAACCGATGACACCCTGGGATCTAAATATGGTTCTAAATTCTCTGACTACATGTCTTTATGAACCTGCTTCTACTTGTGATCTGAAATATTTATCATGGAAACCCCTCTTCCTTGTTGTCATTACACTGGCTAGAAGAGAAGAGTTTCATAACTGCAGGATCTTTCAGTACATCCGCCTTATATTGTATTTCATAAGGACAGGGTATCTCTCAGAACTAATCCCTCTTTCCTCCCAAAGGTTTGTTCGGAAATCAACATAAACCAATCCATGGAATTGCCAGTCTTTTTCCCCAATTACACCAACAAGGCAGAATATTAACTAGACCAGCTTGATGTGCACAGACAGTTGTGTTTTTACTTGCATAGAACAAAAGACATTAGAAAGTCAGATCAACTTTTTGTCTCCTTTTCTGATAAGAAGACAGGATTACCAGTCTCTAAGGTGACCTTGTCTAAATGGCTTACGGATTATATCATCCTTTCATACCAAAAGAATGACATACAATTACCAGGGAAGATAAAAGGTCACTCCACTATGTCAGACTCAACTTCATTTGCCTTTCAAGCAAGGTTTCCCTTAGATTCGATTTGTGCAGCTGCTACATGGACGAAACCTCACACCTTTATCACTCACTACAAAGTTGACTTGGTCTCCTGGGACCGGGCTTCCTTTGGTTCCACAGTATTGAAAAGTTTTATTTTCCTGAGCCACCCTAGGTTTTAGGTGCTAGGGATGCTGTCCCAATCAGCAAGAATTACGGTGAGATGGTCTACATAACATCTAGATGTTATGTACTTACCATAATGTTCCATGTTTGTAGCTCATCTTGCCTATATTCTTGCGTCCCACCCTCCTTCCCCCTCTCCTTCCTGGAGGAACTGGTGGACAAAATTATCTGCCTGCAGATATATGATGACGTTCAGCCTCTTCCTTTACTGAATTATAGTGATTTGCAAATATGTATATATATTTTTATGTATATATGTTATATATATATATATATATATATATATATTAGAAAATAAGGTGCTTCTTGCTGGCTTGCAAACAAGATCTGGGGAATGTAGCCTGGGGCATCATGGGATAGGGATTAGCCTGGAGCCACTGAAAGCTCTCGAGCTTTAATATTCGGGCGAGCCTCGGCTCCGAACCCAACCAGCAAGAATATAGGCGAGATGGGCTACAAACATGGAACGTTATGGTAAGTCCATAACTTCTAGTTGTAGCCCGTGCTTTCAGTCCTATCTGGAGGCCATTTTACATTCTTTCACTTTTCATTTAGACTGCATCATGCACTAGTCAAAACAGGCTGCTTGAGACAAAGGGAAATGCTACTTGCTAGTTTGTGTAGTAGGCCAAGCAGCTCTCACTTGGACATCACTTTTATGTCCCCAAATATCTGGAAGACCTGCAATATGGTATAATTGCATTAATACCTTTCTGTAGGTTGTATGCATAAATGCTGGGCTGTTTTAAAAATAGCCCCAATGAGTATACTGTCTTTCTTATTATACATCAAACTTTTGCATGGAGGATTCTCAAAATAAGAACTCAACTATTAAAAAAAATAAAGATTCATTTTTCTTTGGGATGGTTGCATCCCAGTAGTCTAGGGCTACAGTTTGCTCCTATGTATGATGCTTGAAAACATTAAATCCAACCACAGCAGATTGTTTTGATGATGCTCTGGGGATGCAGACAAACTTCTGTCAATGCACCCAGGATAAAGATAGGTTTGTGATGATGTCCGTTTAGATAAACACAAATATTTATTTAGTGCAACACATTCATGCTTTTCTCACACCTTTAATAGGAACATGACAACTCTATGAGTGTCCGTTCACTGAGTTACAAATGTAGAAAGCAGTTTCTCTGAAAACATTGAATTAGCTAAACTGAATTCGCCCCTTCCCCACTGCTGTGCAACTATGGAATTGAAATATATAAGATGGGGGCTGTGTCCCCTTACATGGGTTGTGCAGAGGGGTTTTTGCCACTTAAAAAAAAAAAACAAAAACAAAAAAAAAGTTCCTTTCAGTTCATTAAATGTTCTGTTCAACATAACCATTTCCTATAGTTTGTATTTGACTGTTTATTTTTTGAGGAATCATTTTGAATCTGCCTTTATCTGGGTTCTGCCATTAAAGTAAAATAATTATCTGAGCCAAAGTATTTTTTTAATCCAGAATGTTGTTATTCTAGTTGTTACCACTCTCCTTATGTCATCCTTTTGGCTTGGGTTGTAAATGAAAAGGTTCAGTTAACCAGACAAGTTGCCTGATTAACAAATATAAACTGCAGGAATAAACATATCACCCAGATTAATAAATTCAATAAGAAAAAATATTAAAACCTACATCAGGACTAAAACATAAAGTCACGTACAAAACCTACACAGCCTGCATAAAACCTATTCAATAGACAAAGTATGCAATTACCACATTCCACAGCACATTATAATGAATGGGAAAGATTAATAAAAAATCAGAAAAAATAATGGAGCATATGGGGATCTGCTTGTGTGATAAATGAAGTATGTAGTATTGTAGAATTAGAGAATGCAGCTTGTGATGTGTCTGTGACACTCACATTCATAGTTGTTCCTTAAACCTGCAGTACAAGGTATTTCATTTATCATACAGCAGACCTCACATATTTCACATACAGTACAAATATCAGCCATATGTCTTATCAACCATATGACTATCATCCATATGTCTGACTTTTAGTATCATGTGAATGTTGAAATGATGGCATGCAGATAGAAAAAAATCCAACAAGCAGTCAGTGATTTAAAACTGGAGTGATGTGAGGAAAGAGAAAGAGAAATAGAAAGAGAGGAGTATGATTAATGCCCCAAGCAACACTGAAAACACACACATACTTGGCAGTGACAAATTGGCCACGCACATATATGATACACTGTGTTGATGGGCAGCTGTGTTACTTAATGTATAATGATCCATCTGAATACATGAAAGTATTTAACTCATATGCTAGGCAGATGCAGTTAATATGTTGTGGAGAGTGTCACGGGAACTAAGCAACAAGCAAAATATCAAGGTGAAAAATGACTCCATGTTGTAGTAGTGCTAGAACTTGACAAATAGTACATAAATTAGCATCAGATTAAATGTACTACATATCCAGATAAAAAAAATCTCAGTGTGTTCAACAAAGCATTTCATTGCTTTTTTAAAAAAGATAAAACAGTAAATTGTTAGGATTTTACTGACTCATAGTAAAATGTTCTCCTTGAAGGCATCTGCAAAACTGATTTTAATAAGAAAAGAAAAGCTGTGTCCCAATGCCCTCATCCTTTTGTGTGTGTGTGTGTGTGTGTGTGTGTGTATGTGTGTGTGTGTGTGTGTGTGTGTGTGTGTGTGTGTGTGTGTGTGTGTGTGTGTGTGTGTGTGTGTGTGTATGTGTGCGTGTGTGTGTGTTTATGTGTGAATAGGGCTCAAATATAAATTAATCTGTCTAGCATATTGTCTCAATGACTATAGGCCAATAGAAACCCATTTGTGAGGTTAGACCTGTAATTAGACTTTTAAAAACAGAGGCACTAGATCAGACCATAATGAAAGACTGCCAAATACTTTCCTCATTTCATATATGCCAACCACATTGTGCTCACATACCCATATAGATAAATGCAGACATATCTATATCTTTTTATATCTATATCTATAAATCTCTCTCTCTCTCTCTCTCTATATATATATATATATATATATATATATATATATATATATTGATCCCTGTCAGATTATTGAAGTTTAAAAACTTCGAAAGTCATATTATCAGGACCATATGATTGAAGTTTTCAAACGTTGAATGTTTTGAATGGAAATCGCAGTACAGTGAGGAATGGGAAATTTACCCTTTTCCATAATATAGTGTGATCTCGGACTTGGTATTTTAAATTAGCAGGGGGTGTTGGGGTGCAGGGGGGCTAGCCCCCCAGGAAAAATGTTAAAAATGGAATTGTTTTGTTTTTAATTTTAAACCAGTTGGTTTGTGTGCTTTGTTGTACTTCATAGTTTGTTGGTTATCATGGACAACAGGGAGATTGTGGAATAGCAAATGCACATCACAGTTCAGGAACTACAGAAATCTGTGAGTGATTTGACTGCATTGGTGACACAGTTATCATTGAATGTCTTTGCATTAACTGTTGGTAGTGACCGGGTAGAGCAGCCATCCCAGAATTGTTCCTCTGTTTTTTTATCATTTAACTCAGATGACATTACACCAGGACAAAGATTCCCGGTGAGTGATGACAGCCAATCAGGTTATTTGAATTCCTTGAGTGGCAGGTGAAATGATCCAACAGCCAACACAGCCCTTTACAATGGCACTTCCTCGTTGCAGGAATGGCTTGAGAAAAGTGTATATTGGTGTTTTGAACCATATTCACCATCGGAAAGCTTTGTAACTGTTGATAAACAACTGAAATTATTTGAAGATGGCATTTTAAAATATAGATGACTATAACTGGAGAACACTTATTTAGAAGAATGTATATGGGTTGACCATATACAAAAAATGTCTGAGAATGTGGAAATATCCTTCTAGTTTGGAGAAGCATGCCAAGATACACTGGGGATTGCTTGCCCTATTCAACCGGCATGGATGTGAACTTTTGCAGGTACTCATTAATGATAAAGAAAAAAAGATGCTTAAGATGAATGAGACTATTAATAGAATTGGCAGATCATTACATACGGATCTTGTGTTTGAATCAAAAAAAGATGTATATTTTAATGTATTTGTCAAAACAGATTATGAAAACAGATTATGCCATAACTGATCTAAAAAATAGAAAAATCAAAAAGTTGTTGAGAGATCAAAAGGACTATGAGAACTGTACTGCATACCCCTCACCACCCCCCTCTCCACTAATTCCACTAATAATACTAACGATATTAATGATGTTGAACTGGAATGTGAACATGAATCTGGAAGTCAAGGGGCTGCCGATTCTGATATGGCCGATCCTTTAGTACACCCACCTATAAGGAGGTCCGAGAGACTGAGGAACCAGAGGGTGGGTTACCAGGACAATTATGGACCAGAGTCCTTTCAGAGGGGTCCGAATGGAGGGAGATGAAGGGGGAGAGCAAGAACTTATTATTAACCTCTAATTCAAACTTGATTTGTCTGATGGCATACCTAATGGTAACAGTGTGTTGACTATTGTTCATAATACTAGAGGGGAATTTCAAAATTTTTAATTACAGTGATGAAAATATAACTGAACTCTGTGCTAACCTTTTTGAAAAAGGCTTCACTTTTATACCCCTCAGGAAAGCAAAAATAAAGGAAGTCTTGATCAATATAAAATTGTTCTTGAGAAAAGTAAATCTTGCTTTCTATTTCAATGACTGTAATTTACATACTACTGTACAACTTGGATGTAAGAAACTTAGTTATTTTATTCCCCCTCTGCTTCCAGTTACTTCAGTTTTTGAAAAACTATGTGAGGTAGAGATCCGTGAGCTTTTGAAATCTGAGAACCAGCCAGTATCATACAACCTAATTAAAGAGGAGTCTGATTTACTTAGGCAGTTAAGTAACAACGGTAATATACAGATCATGAAACTGAATAAGAGGGGACATTGTCATCATGAACAAAAATTATTATGTCAACAAATGTTTACTATGTTATTCTCTGAAACTTATGAAAAGTCCAATGTTAACCAGATGAATATAACATTTAACAAACTAGACTTAGTACTGGAAAATCTACTGTTGAATAACCAGATTACCACGGCAGATGTAGAATTTTTAAAGGTGACGAATCCTAAAACACCTGCTATTTTTGGAATTCCAAAAATACATAAGGATCTAGCCGACCTAGCATTTTGGCCCATAGTGGATGTTAGGGCCTCTAAAACCTTTTTCATAGCACAGTATATCGATAGGCATACTAAAAACTTGCTTATTAGACATCCATCTTACCTAAAAGATTTGTGGGACTTTTTGGGACAGATTAGTCAGAGGTTCTATTGTGAAAATCTCCTTTTTGTTACCATCAATGTGGTTGGTCTTTTTTCTGTCCTACTTCATAGCACCGGAATTGAATGTTTTTTTGCATACCTCAGTAGATACACTGACTACACACATAGTAAGATATCCACCCTTGCTACCTTTATGGAAATTGTCTTAGAAAACAATTTCATAGTATTTGAAAAACAACTGTTTAAGCAAAAAACAGGTGTCACCATGGGGGCAGCATGTACCCCCTCTTTTGTCAACATTTTGCTGGCTTATTGGGAGCTTAACTATGTCTTTAACAGTGAATTTGCTAGTGCATGGACATTCTATGCACATTTTCTGGATGACATAGTTATTTTTTGGACAAACACCAGAGATAGACTTGATGAATTCTTTGGTTACCTCCATTCTATCACTACATTTTTGAAGTTTACTATGAATATTTTGGAGGATGCAATACATTATTTAGAAATTCAATTGCCCAAGGATAGAGAAAGGGGTGAATTCACCTCCAATATATACAGAAAACCTACCTACTTTAACACTTTACTACACTACTCTAGTTTTCATCCCCACCACCAGAAAAAATCGTTAGTAAAAGGGTAATGTGTCCGTCTGGCCAGAATGGTTTCAGATGAAAGAGAATTTCAAATGCAATGTAACATTTTAAAAGATATGTTTTTACAGAGGGGTTACCCAGTGTTTTTTCTCAATGATATCTTTTATGAAGTAATTCATAAGAGCGAATTGGGTCATTTCACTCCCTTAATGAGTACTGGTGACAATATTGCCCCTTTTTTTCAACATCCGAAGGTTGATGATAATTTTAACAAGACATTAGTCTTGACTTTCAATAAAGATTTCTTTGACATCAGGCATATCATTGAGAAGAACTGGTGTATATTTAGTACGGACCCCAATTATATTAAAATGGTAGGGGAAAAAACAAAAATAGTATACCAGAAGGACACGTGTTAAAAACATGGTGGAAAGAGAAGGGGTCAGTGAGTTTACAGGTAGGATGATTAAGTACAGGTCATGTACCCAATGCCAATATATTTTAGAAACAGATTTGGTGATGGTGTATAACTATGGACTCATTTCCTTGAAAAAGAAATACAGTTGCAGTTCGAAAGGGGTGGTATATACGGCATTATGCCAACAATGCCCAGCATATTATATAGGAAAAACCATCAAAGAGATTTGTACCAGAATCTGTCAGCATATCTACAATATAAAAAAGCAGGATAGTAATAATGCTTTGGTCAAACATCTGTTAGCACATGATCAGCATTCTTTCAAATTTGTTATCGACCATGTTGATCTAGGGGAAAGGGTGGTTGTCATAATGAATTTTTAGAATTCAATGAACTACAATGGCAGCTAAGATTGAATGCTGTAACGCCCCCTGGTCTGAATAACCAGTGCTATATTCACAGTATTTTAATATTAAGAGCCAGTTAAGAATGGTAATTTAAATGTGGTAAGTATAAGTTTATTTATCTTTTAAGATATGTTTTAATCATTTATCAGCACTTACAATTACAAATTACATTGGTATGAGTTTTATATTTTCAGTGTTTTACTTTTTCATGACTGTCTCTTTAAATATGTGTTTTAGTGGTAATAGGATTTCCAATCAGATTTCCTTTATATGTATATATAAAGTGGCTGCTTTAGGGTAATATTATTATGAAGAAGTGTCATGTACTGGTGAGATGAAAGCGTTAAAAAAGTTATTTGAGTGGTTCCAGCTCCTGTGTTACTTTATGGCTTTACCCAGTTGGTTTGTGTGCTTTGCTGCACTTCATATTTTTTTTTGTTAATGTTCGAAGTTCCAAAACTTCGATGATATGGTCTCGGATATATAAATTTCAAAGTTTCAGAACTCTGATAATCTGACATACCTCTCCCTCTATAAATATATATATATATATATATATATATATATATATATATATATATATATATATACATATATATATATATATATATATATGGGTTCCTATGAGTTCATCGAAATGCCAAAACATCGACGCTCACTTCTTCGACACGAAAACATCGACTCTTCATATCATCGACAATTCACATAAGCGATCCTCCCCCTCTCAGGACCCATGGTAGCACTTGTGTGTGTATTGCGACGTAAATTACAATGCTGTCAAGGGAAATTGTGGGTAGTGACTTGAACCATATGCGCTGTAGCAGACAAACAAGTGCTACCATGGGTCCTGAGAGGGGGAGGATCGCTTACGTGAATTGTCGATGATATGAAGAGTCGATGTTTTCGTGTCGAAGAAGTGAGCGTCGATGTTTTGGCATTTCGATGAACTCATAGGAACCCATATATATATATATATATATATATATATATATATATATATTTATTACATATATTTATGTTTTATATCTATATGTATGTATATATTATATATACATATATATATATATATATATATATATATATATATATATATATTTGTTTGTCTTTTGGCTTTTCCCATTTAGGGGTCACCACAGCGGAACTCCGGTCCACTAATGATTGGTAGTGGATTTTTAAGTACCGGGTTACCAGCCCTGATGCACAACCTTCAACGAAGGCATGCCCCATTCATGTATGCTTCCACACAGAAGACGCTCTAGCTGAGAATCGAACGGGACAACATCTTGCTATGAGGCGACAACCCTACCGCAGCACCACCACCGCAGTATATATATATATATATATATATATATATATATATATATATATATATATATATATATACATATATATATATATATATATATATATATTTATATATATATATTTGGGTTCCATACACTAGATCGAATTTTCACTAATTCAAAATAGTGCATGGAATGCTCACTGCAGCGAAAGTGCACTTAATCAAAAGTGCACTTAGATGAAGTTCAGTACAATGAACAGGTGTTGTACTGAACTTCTGTGCAGTACTCACGGACCTTAGGGTTAGGGCACATGTCATAGTAATGGGATAGCCCATCCCATTACTATGACACGTGCCCTAATCCTAAGGTCTGTAACTACTGCAGCGCAGTGAAGGACATAGCAATGTCCTCCACTATGGTGTGATAGTCATGAACTTTAGGGTTAGGGCATGGGTTAGGGTAAAGGGATAGCTTTACTAACTATCCCCTTACCCTAACCTATGCCCTAACCCTAAGGTCCGTGACTATCGCACCAAAGTGGAGGACATAGCTTGTTTTTTTATGTCCTCCACTGTGCTGCGGTGTTTTCTGTGAAATGTACTTGCGCAAAATTTTACTTTCGTTAAAATGAACTTTCGCAGAAGTGAGGCTTCCTATTACAAGTTTGAAGTACTGAACTTTCGTTCTTGTAATAGGAATCCATATATATATATTTATTATACATACAGCTCTCTCTCTCTCTCTCTAGATATATATATATATATATATATATATATATATATATATATATATATATATATATAGATAGATATATAAATGCACACAGAAACATGCCCACACACACACACACACACACACACAGCTAAAAACAAAACACAGATATTTACCCCCACACACAAACACACATGCACACACCTACATATAAACAAATGCAGAGATACACATACACAGAGAAAGTGATACAGACATGCATTCCTATAAATAAATCGCATATACACACTTGCATATACATGCCAACAAACCTTCACTCATATATCTTCTCTGTGAAGGGTCACTGTAAAAGTAGCCTATAACACTTGGTGTATGTACTCTTGAGTTTCAGTCAGAATTTTCAGTAGGATTTCACCACAAAGGCCTACTTTTCTTACTTGTTAGTATAGTTGGTGTGCAAGGCATTGCTAACAACCTTCATGTTTTAATGCTCCAGGTGCTTCACTTCCTGCGTCAGCATCTGAGTAATTTTGTCTGTGTAGAGGCTAATGCTCATTTAGCATTTTTTTTCCGCCAAAGATCTTCAGTCAAACATTTACAAAATGTTATATTATGAACGTGGAAAATATTGCAAGCTTGTATTCCATAAGTAAATGTTTTATAGCGGTTTTGTTTTTGAACTCTGCTTTTAATAAAATGAATAACTGGCAAATTAGATAAAAACAAGAAAAGGATAAAATGGTGAAGCTCATCAAAACTGACTCTTCAAAGAAGGGAGAAAAGCAACTGAAAATATAAACTTCAAGATCAGACTGTATTCTCTAAGGAGATTACTAATGCATGAATGGCTCCTTTAAACAAAGATATGCCGATACTAGCAAAAGTATCAGAATTCTCTTCACTAACCTTGGTACTATTCTAAACTAAGTCCTTAGTGGGCTGTCAGTGATACCTACATTTGTGTTCCACTTGGTCTAGGAGGACAATGGCCACATTAAGTCTGCCCGCTGTCTTAAATGCAGGTTACCTTTGCTTATAAAACCTTTGAAAGAGAATAATTCAGTATTGCTCAGAAAGCTGCACTGAAACAGCAGAGACCTATGTTGGTACTTTCACTGGACTGTCATCACTCTATGGACATAACACAAATACTGAAAATACTGCAGGAACTTGTAAAAGTTAAAAACAGCAAAAAGAAAAGAAAAAAAATCCTAACTGTGACTCACCTAATTAAGAGGATCTTTTCTATGTGATACACATTCATTCTCCTATATAGCAAGATTATATTAAAGGGACTAAAAAGAATGTTCTTATTCTTTAAGGTATCCCCTACAAGATATTACCTTCTTGGCTACATTAAGTTTTATTGATGATTTTTTCATTTGGCCTATAGAAAATTTGTCTTCACTTGAAAGGAGTCACAGATGATGATGCCAAATTCAAAGTGCTTAGTGCTAGCACTTTGTCACTGTCTTACTTACAGTACCATTGCCTTTCATGTAATACCACTGCCTTACTCGCAGTGCCAGTCATACTCACTGTATTAGTGCTTTACTTATAGTGCTACCACATTACGCAACAGCACCATGCCTTACTCGCAGTATAACAACCACTTTACTCACAATACTACAGCCCTACTCACAGTGCCACCACTTTACTCACAGTGATACCACCTTACGTACAGTATCATTGTCTAACTTATGGTTCATCACCTTACTCACAGTACCACTATTTTACTCACACTGCCACCACCTTACTCGTAGTACCATTAACTTACTCATAGTATTACTGCTATAGTCACATTACTACCACATTTCTCACAATATGTCTGCTTTGTTCATGTTACTACCACCTTACTCCACTTTTTAGGTTGTTTGAAAGGGAAAACATTCAGTGTCCTGATTCCCAGGCTCACCTGACATGTGTATAAATTGCCACTGTATACACAGTCTTTACACAAATTTACTTAATGAAAAAAGTAGCACTTTTTCTTTATCTGCATTTGTAAAGAGTGAGAAAGTTGACGCTCTTCCGTCTTTTACTCTTTGCTAAAGATTCTAGACAGATATGTATGGAAAGAAGGATACACGTTTAGTTTCTTAAACGAGAGGGTACACTTGCCTCACATGGTTTCACACCAAAGTTCAACTTTGCAGCAGATTTTGGAAAATTATTACTACTAATGTTACATATTGAAAATAAATTTTTGTTGCTACAGAGGATAAGAATAGAACTCACTGTGAGATGTGCATATTGCTCTGTAGACGATACATCAAGAGTTGCAGTATCCTGATCAGTGTTGAGGAGATTCATAGTAGATTACTTAATGCAGCTGTGCCACAGGATTTCTTGTCTGGTTAGCTAGCAGAAGATATCATTTTCAATTTGAAAAGATAAACAGTAAGGCTAGGTTATCATGTTAAGAAATATGTGCGTCTCCTCAGAAGCAGAAGAGTTATACTACAGACTTATTTATTTATTTAGTTTGTTTACCAGGGTAGTATGCTGAACACAGCAGACCATTTGCAGGTACAGCCTTGGTGGAGAAATTCAAGAAAAAAATAAAACAGAAGAAATTCACAGACTACTTACAGAAGGTAGCTAATCCCATAGACAACTGATACATTATGTAAATATGATTAACAGAGTAAAATAACTGTTCATTAATTTAGTAGTAAATATAAGAAGGAAACAGCTGATGAGAAAAGAGGTCAAAGTATGAGTGATGCAGTTGAAGAGGGACTTAAGTTATGTGTCCAGTGGAACAGCACCAACAGTCAAACTTCTGATGGAGGTGTCTTTTGAGTTGAGTTCTGAACGTAGGGAAAGAAGAGACTTCTTTTAGGTGAGGGGGAAGGGATTGCTACAGTTTGGGTGCAAGACTGGAGAAGGAAGGTTCAGTAAAGTGCAGTTTGATGCAGTTCAGGTAAGAATCAATTTTATAGAAAATGAATGTCTTCTTATCAGTTCCATCATCAAAAGCAATATATAGGAAATAAATCTAACTACTGCTCAGTTTCAACAGGGAAAGGAAAATGCGACTAAAGACCTTCAAAATAAATGCTACCTCCTTTTTACCCCTTCCCCTTCTTTAATTCTCCAGGAAGGTACATTTCAGGGATATTTTCCTGATTGGCAAGAGAATTACAGTCATTCAAAAAAATTTTGCAAGCAATCTAAATAATGTTATGGAGTAGCATTTATTCAGAAATCCTGGACACATCTTGCTCCACACAAACAGCCCTCAGCAAGTATAGCAAGCCTTACAGCTGATGGTTCATTTATTATTAAAAACAAAACAAATATATATGTATATGTGTGTGTGTGTGTGTGTGTGTATATATATATATATATTTATATATATATATATATATATATATATATATATAGAGAGAGAGAGAAAGAGAGTCAAAGATTTCAAGGTTTTTATTTTAGACCTTCCTTGTTCCAAAAAAAATAAAAGAGAGAAGGCCACAAATCCAGTTCTAGATTTGCCAAAACTGGACAAGTTCATAAATACAAAATATTAACAAATTCACTGAACAAACCTCTCACATGGCAATCCATTATACAGCATTTGCTGTTTTCACCATTTAGTGAGACCATATCACAGAAATCACCTCATATTTCAGAGACAGCAGTATAATTTTTAGTTTTTACTTCTATCATTTGGACTATCCACAGTCCACAGAATACTCAATAAATATTTTGCTCCAATGTTTGCATAGATCAGAATGGAAAACATAAATATGATTTTTTTCCATATTTATCAATACTGCAGCAGCCTTAGCTATATGAGTTATATCATGTCAAGAATCTAACAGCCGCCCAGTTTCCAAATCTTCAGTGCACCTTCCATATGTCCAAACTGTCAGGCAGCTTGAGCTGAACTAACTAAAAGGCAAGTTTGAATGCCAAGCCCTTCAGTGTTTTACTGCCATTGAAGAGTACACTCCTCTGAAGCTTTTGATGATCAATGGTCAGCATTTGCTGAACAGATAAGTCCTCTTTTGGAAAAAAAAAAACTTCCATTTAATAAGTTACTTTATTATTGATGCTTTCTTCTTCAGAAAAGTTATTTGAAATTTAGGGCTTTGCGTTTTAACAGAATGTCATAAGAATGTACTGTACTTTTAAACAAGAGCAGCTTTTTTCCCTGTTTAAAAGTAACAGGAAACCAATTTTTCTGTGGAGAAATTGTGCTTATTTTACTTTGTGGTGATGACAAAGTGTTTTAAAGTGCTTTTTATTGTGTTTGTCTGCAAAAATCATGACTTTTAAAGACTTTTCCTTAACTGGCATTTGCCGCTTGTTTTCCATTGGAAAGAGGCACTATTTTCAGCTTGACCATGGAACAATCTCTATGTCTCATAATTGGTCCTACTTCCAGCCACAAAAAGAAAAAGTTAAGGAAACAGCCTCTGCCATTACAGCAGTTAGCAATTTGCCTCAGATGCAGGTGGGTGACTGCTGTGGCCATTAGTTACACCTCAGACCACTCATCTCTTACCCTAGATCCGTGTGATGTAGGATCTCTAGCCACTATGGACTAGGGCTTAGTGATATCCCCTGCAGCTGTTGAGGTCCCCTCAGTGGGCAAGGGAGATCCACTCTTGTCAGTCCTGGGAGAGGGAACAGGGAAGGTTTCCCTGTTTTGTCAAAATGTTGTGCTCATCCTTGGAGAAACTGTTGTCGCCATTAATAACTCTGTTGGTCCCATTTTTCCTGACAAAAAGAAACAGAAAACTAAACATGCATCTAATCTTCCTTACATTTCCTTAGAGAGGAGTAATTTGCTGGGTCTGGATTTAATTCAGGCTACTGATCCTTTTTATTTATTTTATTATTTATTTGACATTTGTTGACTGGGTTATAGTCCAACTGAGCTGAAGCCCTTTTCAGCGAAGGACCGGGGAGAAAACTCCATAATCACAATTTCAAACAAAAATTATTAAGAGAGTAGATACATTTTTACATCAATAAACTCAAGCTGTACAGTCTTATCAGAGAATAAGTCTTGAGTATTTCAGTAAGATGTGGAGCTTAAATGCTGTAAATAAAGAGATAACATATTAGTTGTAGAGTATTATTGAAGTAGAAGAAAGGGGTATAGGTGAGATGGAGGTGATGAGTACTGGGTGATCCTTTAAGGAGGGAAGTTACAGTGACAGATCCATATCCTGTTTAGATAGCTTTTAGCAGCAGTTTTGAATTTAAATGGGTGATTGCTATTTCTAATGTCCATGGGAAGCGTATTCGAGGATTGGGCTGGGGAGTAATTGTACAGGTTTTGTCCTATTTTTGTTTTAGGTTGCAGATTTGGAGAATGTTTTGTTCAGAGCTTCATAGGGACCTTGGAGGGGAGTAGAGGGAGACAAATGAGGCAATGTTGGGACAGAAAGAGACTGAAAACAATATAGAATGAACTATTTGGAGTTGAGAGAGAAGCAGCTGATGGAGCAATTCTAGTCAATTTAATATTTTAAGAGCAAGGCAGTGGTGTGAGTTGTAGGAATGGTCTTTTGTGAATCTGTCAGCTTTATTGGTGGTGGATTCAAGTTTTGTTAGAAGAGTGATTTGAAGGTTAGTAAGGATTTGTGAGCTATAGAATAGGGTGGGTAGGAGGTGGGCATGGGATAGTGGGATTTTAGCTTTATTGGATAAAATGTTTTGTTCCTGTAAAGTTTTTTGCGCATTTTCTTAATGTTGCTGAGGACTTGCAGATCAAATTTGAGCTGGTCATCGATGTTGACCCCTAATAGTTTGGTGTGCGATTCGACAGAGATAGAGGTGTGATTGAGGGATGAGATAGAAAAGGATTTAAGATGGTTCATAGTTTTAGGGATGAAAAGAAGGAGCTTAGTCTTTTTTGGATTTATAATAAGCTGGTTTTAGTGAGCTAGTCTTTGATGAATTTGAAGGAATTCTGTGTCAATGTATTTTAGTTCAGAGAGGGAATCAGTTATAGTGATAACTGTGGAGTTATCTGCATATTGCACCAGTGATGATTTGGGGCATGAGGTATGTAATAGATTGGTAAAGATATTAAACACTAATAGGACAAGGATTGATCCTTAATGTACACCCATCTTGACAAAGTGAGCAGGAGATGTAGCAGTGAGCCATTTGACAGATTGGAGTTGGTCATTGAGGTAACTAGTGAACTAGGAGATAGCGGAAGTGGAGAGGTTTAGTTCACAGTGTTTGTGCAAGAGCAGTGGGTGAGAGACTGTGTCAAATGCCTTTCAAAGATCAATAAATAGGCATGAGACAAGTTCTTTATGGTTCTGGCTTGGGATATAGTGTTATGAAGGAAATGAGAGCAGAGGAGGTGCTATGTTTAGGTCGAAATCCATGTTCAGTGGAAGTAGATTCTCTTGTAGGAGAAAATGAAGGGCTTGCTTGTGTACATATTTTTCAAGAATGTTAGAGAGACGGATAGAATTGCAATGGGCCTGAAGTTGGCAAGTTCAGAGGAATTACCTCACTTGTGGATGAGTAAGGTATAGAAATGTTTCCGGATAGTAGGTACTTTGGATTCAGTAATGGACCGGTTAATGAGAATGGAGAAGGGGAGAGCAAGAGAGTTAGCAGCTTTCTGGAGAAAGAGAGGTAGTAGATTATCAACAGAGGGGGAGCAATGTTTAAGCTTTAGAAGTAAGAATCTAATGTAGTTAGTGGATACTGTTTTTAGTAAGAATACTGGAGAGGATTGGGAGGAGGTGGGAGAGTGGGGGGATATTAGCATTTGGGTTGGGGTTGGTTTGAAGTGTCAGTTTGCTGATGGTATCTATGAAATAAGAGTTGAAGTTAGTGGTAGTTTCTAGTGGAGTATTATTAGGACATGGTCGGGGAGATGAAGGGTTTACTGGATGAAAAATTTGGTTGATGGCGTGCCAGAATTTCTGTGGTTTAGTGAAGTTAGGATTGGGAAGGTTATTACAGAAGTGTTTCTTGTTGTTATAAACTGATTTCTTAGTAAGGTTGCAAAGTTCTTTATAGTGTTGGCGGGGGGTAGGGAGTTTAGTTTCTGACCAGTAGTTTCTGGTAAAAGATAAGAGGGATACGGCCTTTCCTTAAGAGATTCATGAATTTGAATCTGGACAGGAGGATGAAAGGACAAATACAGTGTTTTCTCCGTAAATTTCTGGTTCAGACTTAGAGGAGACCTTCTTTTTTGATTTTCCCTATGGGTGTCTTTCTCTAAGACTGTTTCCAGAATGTGCCAATGTTTTCAGTGAAAGAACACTGAGGTTTCTCAGTCCACAAGAAAATAATATGAAGTGTTACCAAAGAAATTTCCAAAACCTGCACCTATCCCTCAATTCTTTCACCTTTGGAAGATATGTGTGTTGCTGCCTACAATTTTCGTGACAGTCAGTCAGCTACTCCTAAAAAGACAGGATTTGATAGGATTAATAGAATTCCTCAGTCTTTCAAGTTATTATATACTCTTTGCAAACCTGATCCAGCAGCTATAGCTTTAGTTAATCCTTCGGCTGCTAAACACTTAGTTAATTCCAATCTTACTATTTCTGATAAGGATGGGAAGATTATTGATAACTATGGGAAAAAAGTGCATGCTTCTACAACTTTGATTTTCATAATTTTGAATTGTCAGGCTCATACGCATGTTAACATTTGTCCTGACTAATTGTGAGTGCATGAGGAATGTTTTGTCTCCAGTTTTTTTTTCCAAGGGTAAATCTGCTTTAAATTATTTAATTTCTTTTATCTTCAAGTCAATATTCATTGTATACACTGTGTATGACTCTGTTGATATTTCTTCAAGGGCTATGGCTACTGGTACTACTTTGAGGAGATATGCATGGCTGCTTTATCAGAACCTCCAATATGATGTCAGAAATGAGATTTTAAATTCTCCTGTGGACAGAGATTTAGGTTTTGGCCCTCTACTGCAGAAAGTGTGACAAAAGAGGTAAGCTTGTACAAGGATTCTCTAAGATTTTTCAGCTTTAGCCCTCCTTTTCCACATTTTCTGGGATTCTCTAACTCCTCATCTAATTTTGGTAAGAAACAAAATGAACAGTCTCAACAAAATGTAGGTAAACAGATGTTTAAGAAGAAATGTCAAGGGAGTCCAAGACGTATTTTAGAAACTCCCAAAACCAAGGATAGTCCAGTGAGTCAAAATGACTACTTAAGAGACTTTGCCACCCCCCCCCCCACCTTCCACCCTGGCAGCCGAACAGGAAGTTTCAGACAAATGGGTTCTGAAGATCATTTGTCAAGGTTGCAGATGGCAATGGGAGGAAAGTCCTCTTTTCTAGGGAACAATTCCCCATTCTCCAAACCAGACTCTTTTGTTTCTACCTGTCTTTCATCACATGCTGTCCCACTGAACATTGAATCAGTTCCCCCTTCCCAGGTAGGAAAGACAGATCCTCACAAATGTAAACTGGATCAGGGACTCTTCCAGGATTTGATCCACCTGTTAGTATTTCCTCAATTAGACCTCTTTGCCTCCTCTCTGAACAATCATCTGGCAAGGCTCTGCTCCAGAAATCCATGCAAGAAGGCCTGGAAGACAGGTGATTTTTCTTTTCTATGGACAGGAATGTTGATGTATGCTTTTCCAACCTTTCCAGTAATATCCAGAGTACTTCTGAAGATTTATCAGGAATCCCCTAAGATCTCTGCTGTGAATCCCTTCTGGCCCAGGCAACCATGGTTGTCCTTCTTAAGGAAATGGCCTGGAGCATTTACCACAAACATCCTGATACACTGAATCTACTCACACAAACACATGGGTGTTTGATAAACCAATCAACTTCAGTAGACTACCTGGATGATTGAGTCTTAAATCCTTTTAGTCACCTGTTTACAGAGGACGTGCAGCAGGTACTAATGGAGGAAAGAAAGTCTTCTAGTAGAAAATCATATATTAGCAAACAGAAAAGGGTTTCTAATTGATGCACCCACTTTGTGCTAGTCATTCTCTAGTTTTACAATATTTGTGTGAGTTACTGTCCTGTGGCCTTTTTTACTCCTCTATCAAGGTTCATTTATTGACCATTTCAACATGTCTGCCCAAGGATCCTGCTCTTTTAATGCAGTCTCATGTCAAAATGTATTTGAAACGGGGTTTGCATAAAAATGGGCCCTCCTTGGGTTCTTAGTTTTGTGTTAGAGAAGCTAACATTTACTCCATTTGAACTAGCTAACCTGGCTGACTTGAGATCCTTAACATGGAAAACAGTTTTACTGATTGCTCTGACCACTACAGCAAGAGAATCTGAGTTGCAAGCTCTTATGATGCATCAGCCCTGTCTCATTTTTCACATAGATAGGGTTTCTTTGAGAATGTACAGTTGTGTAAAATCTTGCCATAATAGTAGATGTCCTTGCCTACACTGTTGCAATATTCCTTACGAATGGTATTCGCTGCCTTGGAAGCCCGATGTCCGTCCAGTATACTAAAGCCTCCTGTTGCTTTAAGGTATGCCAAATGTCACCTGTAGCTAGGGCATAAAGTTGACATTCAGGCGTACCATCCTCAAAACTGATTGCCCCAGTAGGAACACCAGTCCAAGGATACCCAAGGGATAAACTGTACATCCAGGAAGGAAAAGGACCAGGGGGAAGGAGAGAGGGAGTGAATAGTGCAGCAGTGAATGCAAGGACATCTACTGTTATGGTAAGATTTTATGAAACTGTACTATGTCCTTACATTTACATGTAGGAGAGCGCCAAACCTCAGGAAGAAACTTGGAAGTAGGAAAGAGCAGTACAATCTTCCAGGAGACCATAAAGAATGGTCCTAGCAAAATCAGCCCTAGCTGTAGAAATACTATCCAACTTGTAGTGCTTGGTAAAAGTATGCACAGAAGCAGGTAGCTGCTACAAGAATAGAATTAGTATCCAACTCCTTGAAAAAAAAAACACCAGAAGAAGACACAGCTCTAGTAGAATGAGCCTTTACAAAAGAATGAAGGCTGCTGCTATGAAAAGTGTAACAAAAAGAAATAGCCTTTGAAATCCAAGAAGAAATAGTTTGCTTGAATGCAGCTAATCCTAAGGAGCTAGGATGAAAAGAAACAAACAATTGATCAGATTTTCTAATAGTCTTAGTCTTATCCAAATAAAATCTTAGTTGACTATGCATGTCCAGAGTATGCAGCACCCTCTGACTATAAGACTGCAGAGAAGAGGGGAAAAAAGTAGGCAAATGAATAGACTAAGTGACAAACCATTAACCATCTTAGGCATAAAAGAATGATTAGTACACAAAGATACCCTGTCTTTGTGAAATATCAAAAAGGAGGACAGGCTATAATGGCTTGAAACTCAGACACCTGTCTGGCAGAAGTAAGAGTTAACAAAAGAACTTTCTTCCAAGAACAATGCTATAAGGAAGCTGAAGCAGCAGGCTCAAATGGAGCCTGAGTCAACTTCTCCAAAACAAAATTAAGATCCCAGGGAGTAGGAACAGGCTTCCTATGATGTCTAATGTAAAGGACACCTTTAAAAATGTGTTTAGCTTCAAATCTAGAAGGAGAAGATAAAGGCAGACAGGCAAAGATAGCTGATAAGTGGGCCTTACTGAAGAATAAGCCAAACCAGCATTGAGCAACTCACACAAATGTGAGAGAACCAAAGAAACATCCATATTAAGTGGGTCCAGGTTAAGAGACAGGCATCAAATAGAAAACCTCTTCCATTTGGATAGGTAGGATTTCCTAGTAGTAAGTTTCTTGGTCTCCTGCAAGACCTTCAGCAAGTCCTCAGAAAAAAGGTGTCTATGAAGAATCAAAATCCTATCACCCACAGTGTCAGTTGAAGCGTGGACAGGTGGGGATGGATGAAAGATCCCTTCTCTTGTGTGAGTAGATCCACCCTGTGAGGTAACTTGTGATGACTGCCCTTGGCTGGATGCAGACACAGAGGGAACCAGTGCTGCTGTGGCCAAAAGGGAGTCACCAAAATATTTTGGGAGCATCCAGCTGAATCTTGAACAGGACTTTTGGAATGAGTGGAAGGGGAAGAAATGCCTAAAGAAACATCCCCTTCCAAGAAAAAGGGAGGGCATGCACTTTCCAAACTAGAGGACCTGGGACTCTGGCACAAAACAGAGGAAGTTGTCTGTCAGATGGGAGGCACATAGATCTACTGGAGGAGTACCCCACTGGGGACAATGTCCAGAAACACATTCTTGAGAAGCATCCATTCATGGGATTAAGTTAAAGACTGGCTCAGACTGTCTGCCACAATGTTCTGATCTGAAGGTATATAAACTGCCTGAAGAGTTACTTGATACTTGACAGCAAGATCTCATACCGGAAGTGCCAAATGGCAAAGAAGATTAGATCTCATTCCTCCTTGTTTGTTTATATACCACATCACTGTGGTATTGCTTGTGAATACCTTGAGAGACCCCGGAGACAAAAGAAGATGAAATGCCTGAAGAACTCACATAAAGCTCTCATCGCTTTGACATTGACATTGATGTGCTCCTTCTACTGAAGAGGTGACTACACCCCCTGTATGTTTAGGGAGTCAAAAGCTGCTGTCCATCCCATGTCTGCAGTTCCTGAGAGGGAAGAGGTGGATGAAAAGGGAGCCCTGGATTTACAGACAACTGCTGAATCCTCCAGTGAAGTTCCTTCTTGAGACAAGAAAGAAGAGGAATTACAAAGTCTAGATGATGTGCATGTTGAAGCCACACTGACTTCAGAAACCACTGAAACATTTTCATATGGAATTTGACCAGAGGGAGCAGAGGAATGGTGGGTGCCATAAAACTCAGAGCTCTCAGAAACTTCCTGGCTGTAATTGAAGGCAGAGGAAGAAGACTTTGAATATAGGAAATGACAGTTAAGGCCTTTGGAGGAGGGAGGGATGACAGCATAGGTGCCATCTGCATCCTGTAACCCAGAAAGACATAATCCGGAGACAGAGAGGACTTTTTGAAGCTTATTGTGAACTCTAGACTCTGAAGAAGGAGAAATGGCAAAATGAAGAGTTTGCAACAGGATCTCTGGAGAAGAAGCCTGCCTCAGCAGATTGTCCAAGTAAGGAAATATTTGGATCCCTTGAAGCCGGGTCTATATTAGAAGAACAAAACAATGAAAGAGAGAATGCCCTTTCATCAACACGTAAAACCCGAAGTCTGAAAACAGCGAAGTTATGGAACAGAGATTTTAAATTGCTGTTCCAAAAAAAAATTAAAAAGACAAAATAAAGTGGGGGGCTGTGCCCCCCCCCCACACCCCTACTTAAATATACCAACTCCGAGATTGCACTACAGTGGAGAAAACAGCAAAGTCCTGAGAACAGCCCAGTGATTTTTTCCCCGGGAAAAAAATGCTGTTCCGTAACTTTTGCTGTTTTCAGACTTCAGGTTTTACGTGTCGACAAAAGAGCATTTGCTCTTTTGTTGCTTCCTTCTTCTAATATAGACCCCTTGAAGTCTGCAAAAATCAATCACAGTAGCAAGGCATTTGGTGAATACCCTTGGGGCAGTAGAAAGGCCAAAGGGAAAAGCAGAGAAACTGTGGTTGCAACTAATACACAAGCTCTTAATAGCACTGTCTCAACAAAGTGCTATATTCGAGTCTTAAGAACATTAACTCTATCTCATGGGGGTATAGAAACTTGATTATTAACAGATGCTTATTCTGCACTCAAATTTATAGTAGCATAAAGAAAGTCTATGGACTTTGAACAGGAAAATCTTACATTTGAAAGTAGAAGGGTAGAAAATATTTGATCTGTTGTTGTCCTTTTCATTCATTCCTCAACTGATGGGCTACATGATCCACTACACTATACTTTCAGATCCAACTTACAAGCACCTCCCTCTACCCATAATGCCCCAGCCAACTAACAATGCCTCAAATCTTGTTTGCCCCCATCTCTGACAGCTATTTTGGTTATTGTTGCAGTTGTTTGTGAGTAGTAAATTCCTTAAAAATGTTCATCTATCCTTCTCTAGTACCACCTCCCTCTCCTAACTGTTGAATTTTAGGATATCTCATCTTACTGCCTTTTTTATTCCTTTTTTCTACTTTTTGGCAGCTCTGCCATATCATAACTGGTACTTGTCTTTCTACACTAATTTTTCTACCCTTTAGATGGTATTTTGTTCTACCATTGCTGGTAGTCTGCTTAGATACATATAAAAATAAACTTTACTTATCCTTCCTGTTCTTCTGCAATTTTCCCCTTTCAAGGCCAGCTATTTTTTTTCAAGAATGGCTGAAAAACCTACACTCTTTAAGAAGTACACTTCCTGTGGCCATTAGATTCCCATTTCTGATGCCCACAGGGAGTACATCTACTGCCTTGGACCATCCCACCTCAAAACTGACTGCTCCTTTTGTGCTGCCTTTAAGTGTAGGGTACTTAGTTGTGCTTAAGAGGCTGCTGCCACCTTCTTCCTCTTCTTCTTCAGGGGCTCAAAGCCTTGGTAAATGTACAAACTCTTCTTGGGATTTGAAGGAGTCTCATAAGAGATCCCCTAAACTTTCTCTGAAGGCTGCCACTTTGACATTGTCTTTTTTGGAGCATTCTCAAAAAATTAAAACAACTTTGAATCTGACTTCTTCAGATCATAAGAGAAAACACTTGGATCCCATGCTCTTGGATCTGACTGTCTCTTTCACTAAATCTGCTTGAACCCCCTAACCTGGATTTGCCATTGAACTGGTTTCTCCTCAGCTCCATTTCCCTTTTCTCCATGAGACACTGAGGAAATAATCTAGGCCTCAATTTACCAACTCTTCCATTAGGTCCCGCAGAGGTCTTTCAGATGCAGATGTGGATAGAATGATGAGGAAATTCCTCAAAGCTCAGATTCATGTGGGGGTTATTTTGGCTCCATTCCTATCAGATCCATGAGCCTCCCATTCACTTCTAATGTAGTGATCTTTCCTAATATGATTTGTCCCATGGTTTCAGAGAGCCCCAAGACTGTCAGCAATGGATCCAAAGATGACTAGGTCTTCCACTCTGATGGCCTCCCTGAATTGTTCTGCTCTGGTTCCTTTGGATCAGAACGAGTCTTGGAGCCAAAGTGCTGGCACCAGATTTGGGGGGGCTGGGGAGCAATCTTTTCCTCTTGTGCTTTGGCATTGAACAGCTCAGGTCTGGCTTCCTTGTCAAGGTGTGGATCCCTATAGGGTCGAGGCTTGCTGACTTCAGAGGGTTTGGCTCTGATGCATTCAGCCATGGCTTTTCCTAGTTCATCTGCCTTAGAGATAGTGGCACAGTCTTTTTCTAGACTGAGAGATTTGACCACTCTCTCATCCTTGGATCCTACATACCTTCCTCCTTTGGATCCAAGCTCTGATCATCTCAAGTCTACTCCATAGGGACAGCCACTACCATCTAGCATCTAGACAGTCCATGTTGAGGAACGTCCCCTCTCTTTGGACACCTCTACATAGCATCTCACTGAAGAGGTTTCCCAAAAGAGAATGTGCAAAAGGAGACACATAGATTCTCCTATGGAATCTCACACTGAAGGTACTGACTTTGATGAAGGAGAAGGGTCCCTGAGATCTCCACTGGATGGCATCTCCTTCAGAGACATCCAAGAGATCCTTAAATAAAAACATGGATGGTCTTTGGATACTCCCTTCCCAGTGGAGTCAGTTTTTCCTGGAAGCTTTTGGGTCCAGCCCATCTACATCTTGGGTGACTCCTCCAGTGGATGAGTTTATTGATTTCATCTCTTACTGGACATTTAAGGAACTGGATTCTGTTGAACATATACCCTGATACCCAAATAAAACTTTGGTACCAGCAAAGGATACATTACATTGGAGTGAAGGTGTCCCTGTTGATGCCATGGATATTAGCAAACTGAACCAATGTATAAAGAAGTCAAAGTTTAGAATGGTAATGGTTCAGTCCAATCTGCCTTTTGTATGCAAGGGATGACTGTATGTGCTCAACTGATCTTCAGGATGTGTACTATCACATCAAGATGAACCGAGGATACAGAAGATTTCTGTGCTTTCAGCTTGGGGCCAGTCACCATCAGTTCAGAGCCCTACCCTTTGGTCTCATCAAAGCCCCCAGGCTGTCTACCAAATGTATGGCAGTGATAGCAGCTCACTTGAGGTTGCTGAGATTTCAAGTATTTCCATATTTGGAGGACTGGCTCCTTACCACCCCAACCAAGCATCTCCTAGAGCAATCCAAAAACTATTTGCTACAACTTTGCAAAATCTAGGTGTTTCAGTCAACACCTCCAAATCTCATCTATAGCCTGTACAGAGCCTGGAGTTCATAGGTGCACAGTTGAACAAAATATGTCAGATAGCCTGTATTCCCTTACATCACATGGATGCAATCGAGTTTCAGGTACAACAAATTCTTGTTCACCCTTCTCCTCCAATCAGACTTGTCCTTCAGGTTCTAGGTTCAATGGCAGCATCCATAACCTTAGTTTCAATGGCTTGTTTTTACATGTGTGTTCTCCAATGGACTTTGGCTGTTTAGTGGTCTATTCTGCATAATTTCCTGTCTTTTCCAATCAAACTCACTCAAGTCTTTAAGGATCATCTTCATTGGTGGATTCAATCAGATGAAGTTTACCTAGGTCATCCTTCTCCTCCAGTAGCAATGATGAGCATGGATGTCTCCCATTTGAGGTGGGAGTCATTTCTTGAGACAGATGGTCCAAGGCACATGGTCTCCCTCCCAAGACAAAAATTCACATATCAATGTCCTAGATATGACAGTGGTCTCTCTAGTGTTGCAGCCTTTCAATATGCTTTTCCTCTGGGGACCATTGCAATACAAACCAACAACATGTATGTGGTTTAGTACATCGGCAAGCAGGGGGAACCCAATCGTATCCCTTTATTAAGAGGCAATGAGAGTGTGGCAGTGGGTAGACTCCTCCAACTGCTTCCTTTGACAATGCATATACCAGAAAATCCAATGTACTATTACAAAAACTCAGCATATCTATTCTGATGCCTCAAGAGTGTTCTCTCAATCAGTGGTGGAGAGGATTTTCCATCGCTGGGGCCAACCTTGCTGTGATCTCTTTGTATCCCCCCAAAACAAAAAGTGCAGCAGGTTCTTTGCCCTAATCCCCTCTCAGGGTAAGTCACCAAGATATGCTCTAGTCCACGTTTCGCTCTCCGGTTTCCTTTATACTTATCCCCCATTATCTCTGATTCCAAAATTCTTACAGAAAGCGCTTCAGTAGAAGAGATCAGTTATCCTCATTGCCCCTTTTGGCCTCGCCAAGTGTGGTTCCCCTTCCTTTCGATATCCTCAGTGATAGCTAGACAGCCCATACTTTCCTCCCCAGGCCAACAAATACTTCTATCTTCCCAGAAAGCTTCTATAAGGAAGATCTACAGCAGTAAATGGAAAATATTCTCAGTATTGGTCCTTTAGAAGGAAATTGATCCATTTACTGCTCCTATTTCTATAGTTCTAGAATTTTTAGCATTTGTTTTTTCAAGAAGGTGCTAGTTTTTTTTCTAAATCAAAGTTTTCTCTCAAGAGAAAATGCTTGCTCTTTAGCTTCTACCATATTGTGCAAGGCTTTTTTAAAATACACCTTGTTACTTATATTTCCAGTGAAAGGCTGATCACCTTCTTGGGATTTAACAGTCATACTCCAAGGGTTGACCTAACAACCCTTTTAACCATCAGCTACGTCTAATTTCATTTTTTTATCTTGGAAAGCAGCATTCCTAGTAGCCTTTACATCTTCAAGGTGAATTTCTGAACTCCAGACTCTATCCTCCAAATCCCTTTACTTTATTTTTAACAAAGACAGAGTCACTTTATGAATAAATTCATCCCTCTTACCAAAGGTAGCAAATTAATTGAATATAAATCAAACAATTAATTTGCCTATTTTCTTCACTAATTTTTCTAATAAGGGAGACTACATGCTACATCTTTTGGATGTACATAAACAACTACATTTTTATCTCCATAGAACAAAAGATTTCAGGAAATCAGAGCAGCTCTTTGTCTTTTTCTCCCTAAACAGATTGAAATTACCAGTTTCTAAAGTTACCCTGCTCAAATGGATCAATGATTGCATTTCTTTTGTTTATACTCAGCAAGGCCTCTCACTATTAAAGCTGCCTAAAGCACATTCTAATAGATCCATGGCAACCTCTTCTGCCTTTTGGTCTAGAACTTCCATTGATGACATTTAGACAGGAGCTACCTGGTCTAATGCTCATGCCTTTATTGCTCATTACAAACTAGATTTGACCTCCTGAAGCAGAGCTGCGTTTGGTTCTGCAGTTCTCTGGAATATCCTTCCATGAGGGCCACACTGGATTTATGTAACTGGTGACCGTCCCATCAGTTGAGGAAAGAATGAAAAGGACAACATCAGAAATTAAAGTTATGTACTCACCATAACTATGCATCTGTATTGTACATTTTCATTCTTCCTCAGCCCCCCTCCCTCCTTCCCCCTTCCTTTCATTTTCTGAAATGACCTTGTGAATATTGTGGAGCACTTTGTGCCAGGTTTGAGCACCAGCTCTGCTGTTCTTTTCTTCTTGCACTGTTTTAGGATCTATAAGGCAGGAAACTTGATCTGAGATCTTGCTAGTTTACTGGGGCATTGTGAGTAGAAGGAGGAGCTAATGGCATGGATCTGAAAGTCCAGTGTATGTGGCTGAATTGTATTCGAGGTCGTATCCGGTACCCATCAGTTGAGGAAGAATGAAAGTGGACAACACAGATACATACTTATGGTGAGTACATCATTTTAATTTGCTTGGATTATGTGACAAACTTTGGGTGCCTTATATTTTTCCTTTCCAAGATTATTAAATTATATGAGTCATTTATTGGTATCCAACTTAGCTTATTCATCCATAAAAGTATATGGTTGAAAAACCTTTACTGGTTTACCAGCTTTTCCTCAATGTACATCAACACCATGTGCAGAGACCTTCTTTAAAGTCTCCAAAAAGGCACATCTCTTCCTCTAGGATTTCAAATGTTATGCTGTAGAAGTTGCATTTACCAATCCTTGAACTAGCAGATGCTGCAGCGCTAAAATACTTTCCCCAGCAGGCATTTTTTCTGGTTGTGCAATAATTACCTTGGGTAGTAGAAGTTCAGAACTAGATCCCATGTGTGCCATCAGTCTTTTTTCTAAACTATGAAAATGGTGGAGAACATTGTTTGCATCTTCAACTCATATATTGCACTTGAAAAATCAAATTATCAGAGGTGTAAGTAGGGCAGGACAAAGGGGATAGTTACACTGGTTGCAAGCTGTTAGGTGATGCAGTCTGCAGCTGTTGATGGGGCCTGTGTGTAATACTAGCACTCATTTATGCAACTACAAGGATATTATGGCTGCATAAATGAATACTGATACTGCATTTGGATTATGGTTGAGGCTCAGTGTATGGTAGTAACTAGGATGTTTTTTTGTTAGACCTGTAGAAAGCAGCTTGCTACACAAGTGAAGAAGAGTTGTTGGTCCTCAGCTATGGAAGAGCTTTTTTTTTCTTGCTCTCCAACTTTGAGTTAAGATGCACCATTTTGGGGAACTACTTAGGCAACTGATTAACTAGCTACAGTTTCACAAATTAGTTAAGAAAATGGTCAATTTTTTCAGACAAGAAAAGGAAAACAATGCCTATCAGTCAATAAGTAGACTTTAACTAAATTGCTGGCCCACTATATGCCTTCAGTTTACCTCCATAATGTTGATGGCCACAACAGCGATCCCGCTTCCACAAACTCTGAACTGCATCTTCACAAAATGTCGAACGAAGATATTCCAAACTGCTAAATCTCACCCCCCTGTTGACCCATGTTAGCACTTGTTTTTAGGTGTGGTCTGGTCAAGAATGTTGACTTTCGATGGTTTGTCAATTTTCTGAGGTTTCTGCAGTACAGGTTTCGTGGAAATGGTTCAGTGTTGTGGACGTTCACCGTTGTGACCTTTGACATTTTAGAGGTAAACCATGCCTTCTGTATTGACAGTATAATAAAGTGCGACAAGGTACAATAATAGCACATTTTGCAAGGACAATAGCTACATCAGCATTATATTACAGCAATGTTTCTGCACATGACATCTTAGAAGCTGCTTCCTTGACTATGGTACACGTTCACAAAACATTACAAGATGGATGCACAGGCCAGAGGTAGGACAGAGCTTAGCATAGCTGTGGTAAAGGAGTTTATAGGTTCATAACGAATATCCCCCCACCTAAACACGCTGTTCAATCTCAGCCTCCTCACAGGCTACGTGCCCATAAAATGGTGCACAGTAACGGTTATTCCACTCCACAAAGAAGGGACCACAACTGACCCTGGTAACTATCGCCCCATAAGCCTGACTAGCCTGGTCTGCAAGGCTATGGAGCGCACCATCATGGAACTCATTAACAGAGACATTGGGAACCTCCACACACTTGACCTGACCCAGTTCAGCTTTGTTAAGGGCAGATCATGCCTACTAAACCTGGTTGACTTCTTTGAGACAGTCACCAAGGCCATAGATGAGGGAAAGGTGGTTCACACAGCCTACCTTGATCCCACCAAGGCATTCGACACTATTCCTCACTCGGGTATTAAAGAAAAACTCACCAGCCTGAACATAAACCCCTATGTCACAAGATGGGCTGCCAACTGGCTTACAGACAGAACTCACACGGTAAGAATAGCGGGCTCCAGGTTCGACTCTAAACCAGTAACAAGTGGTGTCCCACAAGGCTCGGTTCTGGGACCCCTACTGTTCAGCATATATTTCTCAGAAATACAGGCAAACACAGGAGGACTATGGCTAACCAAGTTCACTGATGACTGCAAACTGGGAGCCATAACTGACTCTCCGGCCGACACAGACATCCTTCAAAAAGGCCTTACTGTGACAGATACCTGGTGTCAAAGTCATGGCCTCAAGCTAAATGCCAAAAAATGCATAGTCATCCCATTTGGGAAAAACAAAACACCCATGAATTACCACATATGGCAGCCTTAATACAGAAGAGGTAATAAGAGATCTGGGGACCCAGGTAGATAGTAATCTCTCCTTTGACAATCATATTGCCAAAGTAGTTAGGAAATCCTTCTATGTGGCCCATCTAATTACTAAGGGGTTCGCATCTAGAAATAAAGAGGTTATAGTGCCCCTCTACTCATCACTCATCAGACCCATCATAGAGTACAATGCCCCATTTGGGATGTACCTCACAAGACACTCCAACAGCTGGAAAGACCACAAAAGCACCTCACCAAGAGAATTACTGGCCTCAAACATATGTCCTATGCAGCCCGATTGAAAAAACTTCAGCTGTACTCAGTGGCATATCGTTTACTCAGAGGCCTGACTTACAAAGCCATGTCCAACTCAGAATTGATGGACATGCTCCACCTAAAGAAATCCAAGTCACTGCGAGCCACACGCTCTGATAAGCTAAACCTCGCCACAATAATAAATATAACATACTGGAGAGATAGATTCCTTTCACAGAGACTCCCCATGCTTTGGAACAAAATTCCTACCTACATTAGGCAGAGTCTCTCACTAACACTCTTCAAGAGAAGCCTTGACGAGTGGATGGGTAACAGAAAATACACCCCTGGGATCACTTCATTGGCTCTGCTTGACAAAGGCTCAGTTAATTAATCAATGGGGTGGCAAAAGCCGACACACTCTGGCTAGGCTTAAAAATGCCCTCGGGCAGATAGCCTAGTACCTACCTATGAACCTATGAACCTATAACTGGCTGTGGATCAGATAGACCATTTGTAGCCTAGCCTCAAGATCTCATTCCCTTAGTACCTGACAACATGAAATAACTACTGTCAGTTCCTGCCTTTTTTCAATCAGGATTTAAGGGGCTAGACCAAGGGTACATTTCTGATTTCCCATTCAGGCTGCACTTGAAGTGGATCGGGGAGCTTCTTTGCTTTTCATAACAGAGGAATTCTTTGAGAAAGAGAGAGAAAAATATCATGCCAGCAGGTCCTGTTTAATATTGCAGTGGAAGTTAGTTCCCTTGAATGGATCTTTAGAGCTTTGTTTGTTTTGCAGTTATGTAGGAGGACGCATTGGACTGGATCCTTCAAGGCTTTATAGCCAAGTTAGCGGTCACACCTCAAGAGTCTGTAGGAAACAGAGAAAAGATAAAATGATTTAAAGTGATCCATATAGTATAGGGAAGGCAAGTCCTTGATTTTCCTAGTGAGGAAATGCTGCAATCTCAAGTTTAGTCATATGCTTAGACAAGTGCATAGTGAAAGAGGCATTATATTGTATTATGGATCATAATAGGGAAGAGTAGAGTGGCATGATAGCTTCCATTAACCTGAAAGATATACCTCTGGTAATCCAAATTTTCTGATGATACTGGATACATGGTGATCAAAGGATATATCATTGTCAATGATAGCACCCATGTTAAGAATCATTATATCAGCTTTGAAAGGGGTGTCATCTACATGATAGGTGCACAGGTAACAGTGTTTGCCAAAGGATACCATTTAACATTTCTTGGCAATAAGCTTAAGGCCATTGTCCAGGCACCACTTATTTGTATATATTAGGCCTTCCTGGAAAATCTAGAAGTCAGCTGGAGAGTTTATGGCAAGTCTGAATTTCCATTTTACAGTCATCTGCAGACTTACTCACAGGCCATTAACACTGCCTTGACATCTGAGAAGTAAATCCTGAACAGAAATGTACAAGGACCAATCCCTGAGGGACACCAATAGTAATTACCATTTTTGATGAGTGAACACCCCCTAAACTAATATTCTGGCTTCCGTACCAGAACTTTGTAGAAAAACACCAAGTAACTAAAAGCACAAAAATGGAGCAGGATACAGGAATAAATAAAATTTATTAAGCACTTTCGTCAAATATTAGGATTGACTTCTTCAGAATACCCGACAGTCAGCAAGACCATCCTTTTATACATACAACAATTAAGCCATTGATTGAAAACAATTAAATAATTGAATAATTAAGCATACAAATGTTTAAAGACATAGACTCCCTTGTTTTCTGAATTGTTGCTTTACCAGTAAATTAAAATAATATATGCCATTACTTAGTACCACTGTACAATATGTATATATGTGATAAATGTGCCCCCTAACACTAAATTAGAAAAAATGCCAGCTTGTAGGTATAATACAAAACTATTGTTTGTAGAGAAAATATGAATATCACATGTATAAATCTGTACAACAAGCAATATATACAATAAAATATGTCCAATAAAAACCCAAAATATCTTGGAACAAACAATAATTAATATCAGTGCTATAAAAACTTACATAGAAATGAAAAACAATGTCATAGTGTACACCTCATTAAAATAAAAAGTCTGCTTTAAGTTTTAAATAACTGGTGAGGGACACCATATCGTTCAAACCTGGACTAGTAGTGGCATTAACTCTGAGTTGCCACATGAGTTCTCTAAATTCAAGGAACCAGTCACTGGGTCCCCCTCTCTCATCCAATACTACCCTTTCCAAAATGATAAACTTGAAATTGTGGTTTGGAAATGTATTAATGTGCTTTGCCACGGCATTTTTGGTGTTGCCTTTAGTTATATCATATGTATGCTGATAAACATGTGTCCTGAAGGCATTTTTGTTCTTGCCAATATAAAAACCAGGACACGCCTGACATATAGCAGCATACACTACTTGTTTACTCGCACAATTACAATTCTGGTTGACTTTTACCCATCCATAACCTTTAATAAAGATTCTGTTGCACTCTAACATGTATTTGCAATGAGTGTAGTGCCCACATTTTGTCATTTTTCCAATATCAGGTTTTGTGATCTTACCACTGGACTCCAAAAGGTTCTTAATGCTGGAATCTTTTTTATATGTTATAACAGGGGAGTCACCCACCTTCCCTCCTATGGTCTCATCGCTCATAAGAATGAACCAGTTTCTCACCAATATGTCCCATATCAAAGGGAATTGTAAGTTGTTGGCATGAATAAGCCCTTGTTGAAATGGGGCAGTTGTCAAAACCCTACTTTCTGAAGGTGCACAGAATCTAGAAATGTCCAAACCCAACAGTGGGTAGAAATAATCTTCCACTCTTTTTTTGGATACTTTCACAAGTAAAGGTATCACAAATTCTTCAGGGTATGCCCTGTTGACTAATAAGACATCTCTTTCCTTGTAAAAGCCATCAATTCTGCTGAGCATGCGGGCAAATCTCACCCCTTGTCCTTTTATTAAGGATCTTTTTTGATGAAGGGGATGTCCGCTATCAAAATGAAGAAGGGTGTTTGAGTATGTTAGTTTCCTGAAGATGTTAGAATAAAACTGGTTGTTCTCCAGATCCTTGGAAATCTGTATATCCAGGTAACTAATGGATTCCATATGAGTTACCATGGTAAACTCCAGAAAGGTAGTACCAGAGTTGAGAAACAGTAGGAATTCGGACAACTGCTCCTGGTCCCTCCTCCAGAAAATAAGGATGTCATCTAGGTACTGCCCATAGAATGAACAGAATGTCATCCATTCAGATGTGAAAACTTGGGACAATTCCCATTGTGTCAGGACAATATTAGCAAAAACTGGTGCACAGGCCACCCCCATAGCAATACCTGATTTTTGCTTAAAAAGATGTCCCTTAAAAATCAGGAAACTGTTTTCCAGGACTAATTCTATTAAAGTCCTAAGTGTAAGAATCCTTGTATGGGAGATTGTAATCTGTTGGCACAAAAAAATCATAGAACAATTCAATGCCTTCTGAATGTGGGATGCCATTAAATAAATCTTTGATGTCAATAGTTAAAAAAATAATGTTACTGTCAAAAAATTCTTGTCTGATTTTTTTGAGACAGTCCCAAGAATCTTTTATAATATGGGAAAATGAACTCAGACAGCTTTTTAACTTGTGGTCCAAAAATTTGGCAATACTAATAGTTTTGGATCCTTTCACATCCACTATGCGCCTTAATGGTGGGTGGGAGATATTCTTGTGGATTTTTGGGATCCCAAATATCGTTGGGATCCGTGGATGTTTCTGTGTGCAAAAAACAGTTCCTCTTCAGATAGCTGGTTGTTAAGAAATAAATCAGAAAGCACAATGTCTATATGACTATATGCGATGTTTAATTCATTGTGTGATATTTGTGCATATCCATCACCAAGAAGATGTTCTAGCATACAGTCAGTGTACCTTTCCTGATCCATGACTACTAAACCACCACCCCCCCCCCTTGTCAGGTTTCATGACTCTGATCTGTCTGTTGTTAGAAATACTGTCAAGAAGGATAGTCTCCTCTTTAGTTAAATTGTAGAGTTTACTATTGTCATTCACCCTATTTAAATCCCTGATTTCCTTAGTGCAAATGCCTTGGAACAGTTGTAAAGTGGGATGCAGTGGGGGGTTATAAGTGCTTGTTTTTTTACACCCAGCTGGCAACTGGTGATTATTCCCAGTTTCACTTACATAGGCACTCAGGTTTAGCTTTCTCGTATAAAGCATGATGTCAAGGATTGTTTTTTCCATGTTGAATTTCTTATAGGGTACAAAATTTAACCCCTTCTGAAACAAGTTTGCCCAATCTTTTGTAACTTCTATGTTACTTAAATTATACATTTTGAAGTCCTGATGGTCATTAAAAATAATGGAAATCTCACTGTTACTTTCTAAAACTTGCCCCATCTTGTCTGTTGCCAATTCACCTGTCTCCCTCTCCTCCCAGAAAAATTCTGGGTAAATGGTGTTGGTCCCCCTGGAAACCCACACTGGATTGTCTCCGGTGGGTGTAACCTTGTTTCTGGATCCTCTCCAATCTCCTTAGGGGTTGACCCAAAGGGATGGGACCTGGGTGGTTGTCTTCACTAGGTTGCAAGTCATCAGTAAGTTCATCAAAAACATCATTATTAACTTTGCTATGCATTTGTACATTGTTGGTATTTCCATTAGAAACAAATGGGTAGGCTACACCTGCTTCATAGTCTTTGGCATCTCTATCTAGTTTTTTTCTCTTTTTCACCTTGATTTTCTCAACAATCTTATCTATGTTAAAAAACACAGTTATACTCCTTATGTTTGTTACAAAAATCAGTCATTTTTTAACAAAGCATCTAGTTTACTCACAGAGTTTTGCAACAATTCAAATTTTTTTGCCATTGTCCCTTATTAAAACTTGTAGTAACTCAAAACCTTGTCGGTTAAATAGTGAAACAAAGTCTTTATGCAGTTCAGAGCCATTTAAAATCCCATTAGGGAAACACCAGTATCTTACCCCTTTGGGAACTTGTTACCTTTTCAAGCATTCCCTAAGGTACTGGTTTTCTATTTGTAATTTCTTCATTTTCAAACTATCCTTTTCAAGGTTGTTTAAAATGGAACTTACAGTACCTTAGTTGATGTTTCCGGTATCCGTGTGGTGAAACCCGGTCATGTCCCTATTAATGCACTCAGTTAGATTAAAATCACTGCTTGTATTTAACCAAGGACCCAAATTCTCATGTCTTTGGCTCAGCATTCCTGTAATTGTGTTTGAAGCAGAAGTCCCAGGTACTGCAACATCATTAGAGTTTGTGGCAGTCCTGTTCCCTTTGCTTTTTGGGCTGCCTTGCCCTGGTTGTATGCTGAACAGGGAGTCTTGTGAAGAGGAAGTAAAAGTCAAAGAACGGTGGTTTAAATCGCCAGTTAAACCTTCAAGCTTGCTGCCCAAGCTAACTATTTGATTGTTGAATACACCAATGAGTTTAGTTAGTTTGTTAATAGCCGAGGTTAATTCCTCATGTGTGCCTTTAGTATCCCCTCCACTCAGAGTGCAGGAATACATACCAGAAATTTGTAGAAAAACACCAAGTAACAAAAAGCATGAAAATGGAGCAGGAGACAGGAATAAATAAAATTTATTAAGCGCTTTTGTCAAATATTAGGATTGACTTCTTCAGAATACCCGACAGTCAGCAAGACCATCCTTTTATACATACAACAATTAAGCCATTGATTGAAAACAATTAAATAATTAAGCATACAAATGTTTAAAGACATAGACTCCCTTGATTTCTGAATTGTTTCTTTACCAGTAAATTAAAATAATTTAAGCCATTACTTAGCACCCCTGTAAAATATGATATATGTGGTAAATGTGCCGCCTAACACTAAATTACAAAAAATGCCAGCTTGTAGGTATAATACAAAACTATCAACTGTTTGTAGAGAAAATATGAACATCATATGTATAAATCTGTGCAACAAGCAATATATACAATAAAATATGTCCAATAAAAACCCAAAATGTCTTGGAACAAACAATAATTAATATCAGTGCTATAAAAACTTACATAGAAATGAAAAACAAGGTTATAGTGTACACCTCATTAAAATAAAAAGTCTGCTTTAAGTTTTAAATAACTGGCGAGGGACACCATATCGTTCAACCCTGGGCTAGTAGTGGCATTAACTCTGAGTTGCCACATGAGTTCTCTAAATTCAAGGAACCAGTCACTGGGTCCCCCTCTCTCATCCAGTACTAAACTTGAAATTGCGGTTTGGAAATGTATCAATGTGCTTTGCCAGGGCATTTTTGATGTTGCCTTTAGTTATATCATATGTATGCTGATAAACACGTGTCCTGAAGGCATTTTTGGTCTTGCCAATATAAAACCCAGGACTCTGGATTCTGTCATTGTCACTTTACTGCCCAGCATAGACGTTTACATTTAGAGTGATTAATCTAATAATGCCAGAATGTGGGATGATGTTAAAAGCCTTTGGGAGGTCAAGGTAAGCAGTATATACTGATCTGCTTACATCCAATGTATCAGGGGCTTGTTCAAAAAACATCCACTAAATTTAAGAGGCAGGATCTTCTTTTAACAATCTCAAACTGGATTGTGTTAGACAGTGAACTGATTATCTCTTTGTTAATAAGTTCCATAATGATGTGCTTCATTGCTTTACAGGTATGACTACTTAGGCTTGTGGATTAGTATTGGGTTCTTCCAAGTGGAGTGGTATGACAACTGCAGTTCTCCATATCTATGGCATGAATTCATTCAAAGAGCTGAGACCAGGGTTGTGCTTGATGCTGAAAAGAAGACAGCCTAGCACATTGTCTGGACTCATGAAGCTAGTATTTTTGGTTTTGCCAGGAACACTCAGGACTTAACCTAAGTTGGTCTGAGGGAGAGGGAGCGGACATACTAATGTGTGGGAGAAAGCTAGGAGGTAAGGGTATAAAGTTAGAGATAAATGTATTTCCTGATGTGTTAGATGTATCTTTCTATGATGAGCATGTATTGTTGTTATGTATTAGCTCAGTGCATTGCTGGGTATTGTGTCTAAGGTTTTTGACGTAGATGAAGAAGGTCTTATGGTTTTCCTTTATGTAGGTGGCAAATTCAGTTTATACTTATCTTTGGGGGATTTGATTTTGCTTCTCTGTTCTTTGTTTATCTTTCTGAGTTTACTTATAGGGGTCTATATTAGAACATCGAAGTTTCAAAACTTCGAATGTTCTAATATTGACCCCTATTCAGTGAAAGCTGAAAACATCGAACATACAGAACAGCAAATTTTTTCCTAGGGAAACAATTTGCTGTTCCAAAACACATACACACAACACAAGCACACCAAACCAACAGCAATCCACACAAATACACCTAAAATCTTACCCCTAACCCTACACTAAACTATACATACACCACTAACTATCCACTTACCTTAACCCAAACCCTAACCCTAAGGTCCGTCACTATCGCACACTCACCTCACCCGCGCCCTAACCCTAACTCACCTACCCCAGCCTAACCCTCACATTCACACAATCGCACACTTACCTGACCTGTGCCCTAACCCTAACTCACCTAACCCACCCTAACCCTCACGTCCACACAATCGCACACATACCTAACACGCGCCCTAACCCTAACTCAACTAAGCCGCCCTAACTCTCACATCCACACAATTGCACACATACCTAACCCGCACCCTAACCCTAACTAACATAACCCGCACTCGATCGCAAATTTACCTGAACCCAACCCGTAACTTTCCACCACAGCACTGAAAATACTAAAGCAACAGAAACAGACAACTGAATTCTTTCCCTAGGAAAAAAATAGTTTTTCTGTTCCTTCGATACTTTCAGCTTTCACTGAATAGGGGTCGATATAAGAACATTCGAAGTTTTGAAACTTTGATGTTCTAATATAGACCCTACTTATACAGGATGGAATATTAAGCTTGCTCTTATGGGCAATAAGCTTCTTCCTGTTATTGTATTTTTTGTTTATACTTCAGTTCCATTATTAAACTTTATTCCTGAACTTCTAATTACATTTTTCTCTGATGGGAATTGATTTCTCAATTCATGGTTTTATGTGTGCATAGAAACTGTTCATAAATGTAGCAATGTGTAAGATGGAGTCATCTGAAAGAGGCAGATGCATAAATTTCATCAGATCATCAGATATCTGTAATAGATTTGCCTTAGGTTCATAGGTAAGTACTAGGTTAGCTGTCCTTGAAGGACATTTTAAGCCCACCCAGTTTCCCTTTTTGTGCTTGAAATAACCTACCCCATTTAGTTATATATTGGTTTACCCCCCCCCCCCATAGTCAATAATTTCATATTATCCCTAATGAGAATAACTGGGATCACACCATGTATAATTTGATGGGACCCAGGAAAGGAGATAAAGCATTCATGAGCTGCCTCTGATCATTAGTAATACAAGAGACAATCCTGGGGCACATTTTCTATTTCCCATGCATAGATCTAAGTTTCATTTGAATATAGACAGGGATGAACTTTGTTTTATGTGGATAGGGAGTCTGCTCCACAGCAGCAGTATCATCTGTAAGATATATCTGTCCCACCAAACTTTTCTGTTGATGTTGCAGAAGAGGTTTAGATCTCTAGACCAAGTATTTCTGATGTCATCTGACTTGATGATGTGCAGTAAATCCATCAGTAATAGGTCTGAGCATGCCTTGTCTGCCAGACACAGATCACCTGTTAGTAGTCTGTAGGATACCTAGAGTACTGACAGGGTTTTGAGTCAGTCCATGTAGGATATGTTGTTTAGGTCTTGTATCCTTTTAGCAAGCTATCTCTGTGGTCATTCCAGTTGTTGCATGTGCCTGGACAGATACATGCCAAAGGGGGCATCATATTCAATGACTGGCCTAGTGAGGGCTGAGTAAAGGGGAACAATAACATCCCTAGATCTAGATACAATCCCTTTGTTTATAAGCTGTACAATATAGAAGGATAGGATTTTCTTACAACAATAGGCACATATTGGTCAAATGTTAGGTCACTGACCACATAAGTTGCTTAATTCCAAACACCTAAGTCAACTCTTAGGTGCATATTGTCAATGTGATAGTTCTCTGGGGTAGATGACTTCCCAAAGGAGACAATAATGCAATTTTGGCACTTAGTTTCAGTTCATGATTTTGGCACCAATTATTTATTTGGGACTTATCTTCCTGCAGGATGGCTAAGTCACTTGTGGATTCAGTGATTGCTCCTAGCTTGCAGTTATCTGCAAACTTAGTCAGCCACAGCCCTTTAATATTAGCTTTTACTTCAGAAAAATAGATGCCAAACAGGAGAGGTCCCAGCACAGAGCACCGAGGAGCTCAACTGGTGACTGATCTTTTTGTGGAGGTGACATCCCCTATTTTGATTATCTGCATCTTATCTCTCAGCCAGATGGCACTCCAGTGGGAGACATGGGAGTTTATTCCCAATTTATTTAGCTTTATTACTATGCCTGAGAGAGAACTGTGTCTAAAGGTTTGTACAGTTTGAGGTATGTTGTGTGTACCATTTTGCCCTCATCTATTGCTTTGCTGACCTTTTCCAAAACATTGACCAGGTTCAGTAAGCATGACCTGCCCTTGACAAATCCAAACTGAGATGAGAGTCTGGTATTTAGAGGTTACCTATGTCCTAATTGATTAATTCCATGATAAGTCTTTCCATGGCTTTGTATATGAGGCTTGTCTGACTTATGGGACTGTAATTGTCTTGGTGTGTGGAAGGTCCTGACTTATGCAGGGGAATAACTGTAACTGTTCTGCATTCACTTGGTACAAAACCTGTATGGAGGCTGAGAGTGAACAGTGTTTTTAGGGGTGTGGTTAAATCATGCTTCATGTTGTTTAAGATGCTTCCGGGGATATTGTCAGGACCCACTGATGCAGTATTTTTAGCTTTTGATAGCACTTTTAAGACTTGGTCTTGTGTAACAGCTGGATGTGGGCCAGTTCCAGTTATACCTTGTGGGAAAGGCAGAGATGAGACAGTGATGAAGTTAAAGCTAAATTTATTGACTGCTAGGTTCACAATATTTTCAGCCTAAGTGAGGATAACATCATTCACATGCAGCTCAGCACATTGCTGCATTATGCTTTTGAGATTACAAACATAACTGAAAAATGCCTTATGATTGCCTTTGGCTTGTGTAGCTATTTTAGCCTCAAACTTGGCTTTGCTGGATTTTATTAAACTTCTGAGTTGTTTATTTCATTGACAAGGGTTATAACATTTTGGGAATTACTGTTCATACTTTTAGTCAAAATTATTTTCCTTTTATAATAAAGCTTGTTGATATTATAGTTCCATCATGCGGGTTTGTTTGTTTCTGAGGCTTGCCCTGCACTTGTTCCTATGGGGTACAGTTGCATCTGTGCAGCTGTTTACATGCTGACATAGAGTAGTGTTAAACATTTCTGTGTGTTCGTTAGAGTTAATTGGGTTTGGTGGGGATTTGTAGCTTACCAATGTATCACTTAGTATCAGGAAGTTTGTCTTAAAAACATTTGTAAGGGGGTTGGGAGGGTGGCCTAATGGTTAAGGTGTTTGCCTTACAAACATGAGGTGCAGGATTTGAGTCTCACAAGGGATAATTGGCTAGACTTAAAATGGCTCGCAGTGGGTATGAACCTATGAACCTTGGGTGGAAGGGATCTCTGGTTTCAGTTTTATTTTGAAGGAGACTGCTTTATGGTCAGACTTATTAAGTGATGAAGATATGCAAGGGGTGGTGCAAGATACTCCTACATTGGTAAGGACAGGATGTTATTCCCCTTAGTGCATACTCTGACTAATTGTTCCAGGGCACTTAAAATAATCTCTGAAGACTAAAGGGTCTGATGGTTGATTAGCTTTTACTATCATCATAAAAATTGCTAAACAGTGGTCAGACTTGACCAATGATGAGGAAATTACAGGTATGGAGCATACTGGGGTTATACTGGTTAGAACTATATTCAATACTATTTATCCTCTAGTAGGGATATGTACTAGCTTTTCTAGGGAGCAAGGATTTATGAAAGCTATTAAGTGTTATCCATATGTATTTGAAGTAGTGTAGATTTCCTATTTAATAGAAGACTAGTTGAAATATCCAGGACAATAATGTTATGCTAAGTGGAGGGGGAATCCAACTTGTTTAGATATGCCTTCTTGGGTGTGAGAGACAAAGAGTGAGTGGGATAGTTGGATATGATATGATACAAATTTTTATTAACTGTAGCTAGGACATAGAGAGAACTCAACATCATTGTCTTGTTTTATGCGTCCGCATGTGATCTGGCTTCTTAGAAGTATAGGCATGCTCCCTCAAGTGACATAGTTGGCAGGCATTAAAACACAGCACTGAAGGGGTACTCTCACTACAATGAAACCATGTTTCTGCAGCTATGCAAATAGCTACAGTTTCAAGGGTTAGGAAGACCTTTGAGGAGTGCAACTTGTTGTTTAAGCTTCTAACATTGTGCAGTGCTACCTTTCTGTAGCTTTGATTTTGTTTGACTATGTTGGTAGTTTTAGGAGTCAGACCTTGCCTCAAAAATACACTGTATACATATAGCCAATATACAAATGCCATGAGGAGAGAGGTGTAGGCCATTGAATGCAAAGGAGGTAGGGCTGCCAGTCATCTCATCCCAGGTTGATACATATTGTACCCCCTTTGAGTGACACTGGTGACTCAGACGATAGTTGAAATCATTTATCTTTCATTTATATTGTGGCATCATTATCAGTGATGTAGGATGCTGCTCAGACTAGGTTTCATACCAGCCTCAGATGCGTAATGTGAAAGCTCCATCATATATCGCTCTTCATATAATTAAGGATGGTGTGTTTTAAATCTTTCACTCCCATGTGCACAATGAACAATTCAGATGTGTACCTTGGGTGAAGGGACTTGAGGGCTGTACTGACATGGTGGATCGTTGCACCTGACAGATTGCCATCACCTTTTCCTTGCTCACTCTGATGACTGGCACATCTGTGTGTCTCACTATGGAGTCACTTATCACTAAGACATTACCAGATGTGTTGGCTTAGCTTTGCTGACTTAACAGCACTGGCTTGCCAGTAGAGTGGCCACTTTCTGTACTTCTTATAGAATTATGTCTATGGATGTTGTTTGTTTGTAAGAGTGTTGCTTAGTATCCTACAAACTCAATCTACATCTCAGAGATCTCTGTGGTTTGGACAGATTTCTTAAGTTCCTGAATGGAGCATGGCTTGTTTGTTGGGTTAGGACAAGGTGGGCATGGTCTTCTGATCTGGGTGTGTCAGTACTGACAATTTGGTAGGTTCTGTCAAAACATTTAAACAACAGACTGGCGTCCAAGGTTAGTAAATGCTTCCATCCCCTGCATATAGATTCATTAGTGGGAGAAGCACATGGTTGTTGTTGAAAATGAGGCAGTTATTACATTGCCTCAGGATGCCAAGTGCTATCAGACCGGTTACAGATGGTGCTAGAAACTGCAACATCATGGTTTGTGGTGTCTTGTCTTTAAAAAGTAAGAAAGTTTATTGTACGGAATATATTTTATATTAATTATTAGTTTGGAGTAAGGTGTAGGCATAGTGTAAAGTGGCTTCACATGTCTGCTTAAATGACACATCTAGAACTGCAATGGAAGTCAGTATGAGTTTTCAAAATTTTGAGTCTGCATCAGCTTACACAACTAGGAGGCTGCAACACAATCATAGAATCAAAGAGTCACAAAGTCATAGAATGTAAAAGGCCACTAAGCCATGTATTCATTACGCCTTGCAAGTCCCCCCCCCCCCTTGACCTAATCTCCTTTTGCAAGGAGTTTTAGACCAGTCATACCATGGGTAAATTTATGAGTACCCATCCAGCTGTCTTATTTGTTCTTATAGGAAGGTAGTGTGTCACACTGCTTGATCTGAAGTGGAAGTTTGCTCCAGAGAAGGGATAGTCATTGAATGACAAATCTGTCTGTCTTCCATGATTTTTTTTTGTACTGAAGCAAGTTCAGACATCTGGTTCTAGTATTCACTGGATTGTTTGATTTGTGCAGAAATAACAGCTATCGGACTGTTGTATCCCTGATGGTTCAGAAGGGAAAGAGCAGATCACTCCCTAAGGAGTCTATAGGACACTGAATACAGGACCAAGGCCCACAGTCTCTCTTGGTAGCTCAGGTCCTTTAGGAACATGATTTCTTTTTCTTGTCAGGAATGCTTAGGGTCACTAACTGCTTGATATGTTTAGAAAGACATATCCTAAAGGGAGCAATGCATTTGATAATAAGCCTGATCAGTTCAGAATACAGAGTTGTAAGAAAATTTTGGGATCTAAACAAAATGTCTTTTGTGGCCAGCTGTGCCAGACAGAATGATTTTCTGACCACTGTTGCAACATGATTATCAAAGGAGATAGTGCTAGCTACCCATGTTTCAAGGCCTTTCACAATATCTTCCTTTTAGAGTGGGGTGTTTTCTATAATAAAAAGCTGGTAGAGGGCTTGTTTACTAAATATCCTATTCTCCAGGTGTTCCTGGACCCTCATTCTTCTTCCTCTTCCTTATCTTTCTAAGTTGTTACAATCTACCTATACAGCTTAGCTTATTGTAACAGTGATCTAATGATAAACCTAGCACAGTTGTGTAAGTAAATTTACCATAACAGTAGATGTTCAAATAGATCACTGTTGTAGTGGGAACACACTCTCCCTCCATTCCTCTTTTTATGTGATGTTTTTTCCAGGGTGTGGATATCTTTATATCTTCTTTTTTTCTAACAAATACCGAATACTCAGAGCTTTAGCCTCTCTGTCTCTGAGGCAAATCAGCTTTGAAGGTTCAGTGCCCTAACCATTGATTTTATGCCTCTCTACTTGAGCACCTCAGTGGGTAGGAGGTGTGGAAGGTTCCTTGAAGCTTTGATTACTGTCTGGCATATCAGCGACAGGCTATAACGTATACAGCTTAGGCTACTGTAACAGTGATCTATTTTAACATCTACTGTTATGGTGAGGTTACTCACACGAATGTATTTTTTCTTTTACTTATTATAATAAAATGATCTTGTATGAAGCACAATATTCTGCCTCAATTACAGTTCTCTGTGTGGTCTAGAAGAGGCTCAAAGAAGAGAAAAATCCTCCTAGCAACATGAGCTATATATCAGTGCCTTGTACAACAACCAAGGCTCCAAGGAACACAAAGACACGAGACCATCTTCGGCCTCTTTTATGATAGCAGTACAGCTAATGAAACTCTTGATGGGGAAAAAGGGCACATGCACTAGGGTAGATGAACACAAATGGTATTTTTATTATTTACTATTACAGTAATCTCCCCTCAAAAATGGGTCCCTATTAAATTGCTGAACATTTCAAAGTTTGAATGTCATATAGAAAGGCAATGGCTCCATACATGCAGAATGGTAAAATTTCTCTTTTCTGTACTGAAATGTGGTCTCAGAGTTGGTATATTTAAGTAGGGGGTGTCTGGGGTGTGCAGGGGGGGGGGCTTGCCCCCTGCTCAGAGCGTTAATGTAAGTTTTTTTTTTTACTTTTTTATTATATATTTGAGGTTTCAAGTTTCGCTCATATGTTGTCAAACATATGAGGTTCAAAATTTTGACACTTCAAATATATAATATAGACCCTCAAAAACTACTATCATGGCAAGCATCTTGAATGGTAGTGCACTTTCATTGCTTATTTTAAAATTTGAAAAATTTGCAGGGTGTTTTGCACCTTCTTATCTTTAGCTGTGCAGCCTTCCAGCTCAAGTTCAGTTTCAAGTCTGTTTAGGTGAGTGTGACCAAGCACCTTACAACAAAGATAATCACATAAAAATAAAAACAATCAGATACATAAAAGACATAATAAAACACCTTACAACAAAGATAATCACATAAAAATAAAAGCAATCAGATACATAAAAGGCATAATAAAACATTAACAACATGGTGCTCAAAGCAGATAAAATGCTGTACTAATCATGTTTGTATGTTAGAATAAATCGGATTTTAGGGATAACTAAGAACCATACCAAGACAGGAAATGCACATGAATGGCAAACCAGGAAGCATGTATCAGGACCTAAATAACAGAGCGACCAATTTTATTCAAATCAATAAAAATAATTATTCAGTTAAGCTTAACATATTTTGTCCTAATCAATATAAGTACTTCATCAGAGCTAAACCTCATTTAAGTAACCTAGATTATATACAGCTCATCATGCAATTGAAATCATATGACTAAACTTAGTTCCAGTCTAAAGTAACATTACTAATGTTTCAACTGTATCTTCAGTAACAGCTGAAATATAACAATGACATATTAAATACTTAAAAAACTTTTGCATTCATTCAAATTCACAAAAATTGTTTAATAAATTATTTGCTAAAAAAATGCTAAATTAACTGTATTGACACCTGTGACAAACCATAAAAATGTCAAAATATAATTCTAATCAAGTACTTACAATTTTGCTGCTTTCAGTTATCAATGTTTTGGCTGTATTTTCATTAACTATTTAAATATAACAATAACATATTAAACATTGATACCTTTACAACTTTTGCATTCATTCAAATTCACTAAAATTGTTTAATAAATTATTTGATAAAAAACAGAAAATTAACTGTATTGACACTTGTTACAAACTGTAAAAATATGTTAAAAATATAATTCTAATCAAGTATTTACAGTTTTGCTCTTCTCAGTTTTAAAACAGGTAGTAGGGATATATAATCATTCAAATTTGAGGGATGGTTGGTTCTCACTTTTAACTGCCTGTATACTCCCTTATAATCAATAATGGTCTCCCAAGAACAATCCCTAATATTTACATATATTTTTTCCAAAATTAGAAAATAAAATTTATTGTAACCCATACAAGACTCCTTACATCTATTTAATGCATTCTTGTTGTGTCCTTTCATTATGTTGTAAGAGTATTTATATATATGTTTCTTAAAAAGTCTCTCTGTCTTTTCTATATAAAAAGAAGAACAAGATGCAGAAATAACAATATAAATAATACCCTTAGTATTACAGTTGCCAAATTCTCGGCGTATCTTAGAGTTAATACCATTTTCAAGCTGTAACTCTTCTTGTTCAAGAATGTATTGACTGTTTCCAAGATGGCTGCATATTAAGTACCAGCTTAATTCCTGCTCTCTCAGTGTGACAACAGAAACTCAGAAGACAGAGCCAGTAAACTCATATTTTTGAGTAACTTTCAGTAACTGGCTAGTAAGTTCACTGCCTGGATGCCAGCAAAAAAGAAATTCAGATGACCTGAAAGAAAATCAATCACAAAAGGTGGGAAAAACACTGACTGGGAAGAATTCTGCAGCTGTTCAGCCAACATCAGTGCAAGCTTCAACTCTGGTGCAAGACATACGTCCAGTAACCTAGAGGAAAAAATAAGTCAAATGTACTCAGGGCTGATTAAAATAAATGAAATGCTGATGGAGTATATCAACTCAAATAACAAAAGGCTGGAAAATATGGAAGAAGTTTTAAACAGATATTTAGAGGAGGTGATAAAACTGCAAAAATCAGAAGTCAAAATGAAAAAAGTCTGGCTGAATATACTCAATAAGAGATGTTTCATAAAATAATAGAATTGCAGGACAGAGCATGTAGGGAAAACATGAGATTTTCTGGTGTACCAGAAAAGCTGGAAGGAACAGACTGTATTAATTTTATGAAAGCAAAAATAAACAACTGGACTGGTATTCCACAGCAGGAGCTGTTAACTGATAGGGCACATTGTGTGTAGGCTCCAAACCTAGCCATGAGAAAGAAACCTAGACCTTTAATGGTAAAGGTGTAATCCTACAAGCAGAAGGAGTTGATTCTGACAAAACTGTGGCAAAAGGACAAAGTAATAAAATTGGGAGACAGTAGAGTGTTTGTGGAAAATGATTACGCACTGTACACCAGGCAGATGAGGAGTACAGTTATTCCACTAATCAGGGAATGTCGAGAAGCAGGCATGAGATTCAGACTGCCATATCCAGCTATCTTCAGAATATTCTTTTCCTGGAGGAACAGAATCATTTTTGATGTAGAGCATGCTAAGGAGGAAATACAAAAGTTTGTCCAACAAAAATTGAGCTGTGAAACAGAAGGAGATTCTGTTTTTTGTTCTTCTGGTAATAACGACCACTGAGAGACTGCGCCAGTGAAATCATTTACAATGTTTCAATGGAAAATCCTGGAGAGACAGAAAAAAGCACAAGAGTTGACTATAACAACTGAGGGTACAATGGAAATGAAGCTGAGACTGGATTTGGGAGATGGAGATAAAATAGGAATAAAACCAGCAACTCAGAAATTGACAAATAAACGTGAAATTACAAATAATTTATCATATCTGTGAAACATGACAGGAGAAGAAAACCTGGAAATATTGAACTTTTTTGACTTTGTTAAACTTGCAGGGGACTCTAAGCATATGCCCTACTTCATGTCATTAATGTTTGGAAGAACACTTAGGAGAAGGGAAGATAGGGGAAAGAGTTAAGTGTATGTAAAACAAAAAATTGTTTTTAACAGTAGTACTTTTATAACTGCAAGGTAAAAAAAAGAAGAAAGGACTGGTCAAAACAGTATGATACAAGAAAAATTGATGTGCTTTTTCTAATTTTTGGATGGGGAATGACTAGATTAAGGCTCTTGGTTTGATATAGTAACAAGTTTTAAGAGAAAGCAAATAAACAAAAAATAACATTGAATATAATAAAGCTTTTCTATAGCAAATAAATGCTTGTAAAAGCAACTTTGTATCTGTTCTCATGTCTCCATGGAGACAATCTAATAAACAGCAATACAAACAAAATACTTCTTTCTTTTAATGGCTAGGAGATAATGTTTCTGAAAGCATTCAAGTGTTTTCCAAGTCTGGGAGAATAATAAAGATAAGACAAAACCAGACAGCACTTATGGGTTCATAGGTTCATAGGTGTTTGACCACAAGGGCCTTTTTAAGCCTAGCCATGCAGACCAAATCTATGAGAAGTTTTGATACCATTGATAAGTGTAAGCAGGGGCTTGGGACATGAGATATTTACAAGCTAGGGCCTGGGAGATGAACCATTTACAGGTTGCCTGTGTCCATTAGAGACATAGGTGCCAAACCAGAGATGAATTTCCTGTTCCCCCATCTAATTGTCCAGGTTGCCCTTGAACTAGGTTAGGGTGGAGCTCTGCTTAACGTGAATGGGGAGCCTGTTCCAGAGATGGGGTAATCTATGCGATACATACCTGTCTCTCCAGCAGGTTCTATTTATATCACAGGCAAGGTGTAAGTCTTTAGAATGGGTAATTCTGGTGCTGTTTGTTTTTGGATATGCAGGAGGCTCATCAGATTGGGGTCTGAGAATGCCCTGTATGTCAGGCATAGATCTCCCCTGAAAAGCCTGTAGGAGACAGAATACAGGGATAGAGCTTTGAGGTTGTCTGCATGGGACATTTTACTTAAGTCCTGTATTCTTTTAGTGAGGAACCTCTATGGATGTTCCAGTTGCTCGATATGCCTCATTAGTAGAAGTGAAGGCTGTTTCATGCATCTTAGCACAGATAACCTTCCTTTTAGATTAGCTCAAGTCTGTGAGTGTGGCTGTCAGTTTGGGACAACTGTTCTTATTAGGAGGGTAAAACTTCAATATTTGAAGATTTATATTAAGTTAATATGTTTTAGGGATGTATTGGGGTGTATTTGTTTTTTTTTTTTTGTTTCAGGGCTTTCAATAAAACAAAATGTTTTGTAAGATGTGACAAGAGCTCAAATGATATGATAGCAAACAACTGTATAAAAGATTAACCTGCCAACCATTAGTGTATGCATGTAACACCAAATCTGGAACTAGATACTTAATAAAAAAGCTGTTACACATAAAAGGTGGGCATAATAACTTTTTAATGTAATGACACTTTCTATATTATCTTTAAACATTAATGGTCTCACAAATATATGCAAAAAGAAAGAATAGTTAACTGTTTTAACAAATGTAGAGTGCAAATAACTATGCTATAGGAGACACATTTGGAAAGAACTAAACATGTAAATTTGAAAGGTTTTCAGGAAAGTTATCAAGCAGAATACCCTGAGCAAAGGAAAAGGGGAGTACTTTTATTAATTGCAGGAGGAGCTCCAATAGTGATAGAAGGGGATAAAAAAGATAGTAATGGTAGAATTGTAGTACTAAAGGGCTACCGGCAAGGGAGGAGGATTACACTAGCATGTATTTATATTCCATCTAAAAGTGCTATAATGGAGCGTAAGAAAATTCTGGGAGAAATAATCAGCTTTAAGCAGGGAATAGTACTTATGCCGGTACAAAGATGAGACATACCACCAAGGCTGTCATGAGACGAACACGTCACATTAAAAAACAAATTCTTTAATAGAAACAATAAAAAGTAGCATAAAGCAAAGTTCTAGGGTGGATAAGTGCTTTCGGTAAAAACCTTCTTCAGATCCTCACCCATTAACCAACAATTTTTCTTATAAAAGGAGTAATAGCCAATCATCAAGAATTAGGAACAAGCTGGACCAATGAGCTTCTCAAACTAAATCAACCATTTAGCATATCAAGATGACCAATGAGAGACTATCAGAAACTATTTATTCCAATCAGGAGAATGCCAGTCTCAAATTCATTCAGAATAGCAGTAGAACCAATTAACAAAAACAGGAACAAGCTGGTCCAATGAACTAGTCATACTTAACCAGCTATTTAGCATAACAAAAGGACCAATCATCTTTAATCAGGAAGCTATTTTGCCAATAAAAAACAAGTCATGACTATTCATAGTCAGGAAGCTTATCTTCTAATAGAAATTAGGCCAGCAACTGCTACCTAAAGCTAGAACAGTACTATGTGACATACCTCAGTTCCTTAACCGCCTTTATGAGGAGATAGGCACTAGAACTAATTATGAAGGCCTACTACTTGTGATCATGGACATTTTCAGCCTCTTTACTGTAATACAGAATGACTTTGGTATTGAATGTATTAGAAAATTTGGATGAGGAAATGATGTTGACACCACCCTCATTTGTAGCGTATTAGATCTAGTGCTTGAGAATAATATTTTCATCTATGGAGATGTGTATTACTGGCAAAAATTGGGCATTGCCATGGGTACTCCATGCGCTAATCGCTATTCTAACTTGTCTTAGTGCAATGGGAAAATGAATAGGAGTTAGACCCAAATAATACATGGAACACACAGCTGGCTTCTTATAACCATTTTGTGGATGACATCTTTACTGTTTGGGAAGGGGATGAATGCAGTTTACGTAAATGTGTTGGTTACTTGGAAAGTACCACTGACTTCCTTGAGTTTGAGCTGAAAGTGTCATCTAGAACAATTGATTTTCTGGATGTAATGTTAACCTTGGATGCTACAAAAGGAATAGACAACAATATTTTCAGAAAACCCACATGGCTCAATCATATGTTACATCAGATGAGCATGCACCCAAGCCTCATCTTTCACAACCTAGTCAAGAACCAGGTAATGCAAGTGTCCAAATTTTGCACACGCACTGATGGTTACTTGGATGAACAGAAGAAATTAGTCTCTGTTTTCACTAAAAGAGGTTACAAAAGAAACAAAGTATATATGGAACGTGAAGAAGCAATGGCTATAAGGTAGAGTAGAGGATGTTCCTAATACTGACAAGATCAAATAGTGTAATGACTGTGCCTAGACAACGAACTAATTGTTTGAGACGTACTTTAACCTACAGCTCTGGTAATGCCTGTGTAAGTGGGATAATCAAGAAATATTGACTGATTCTGATTTCCAATCCAAAAATCAGGAACATAGTGGGTGATTCCCCCAGTTTCTCTTATAAGAACAGAAAAAAAAATTAAAAAGGCTGTTATGTCAGAATGATGCACGGAAAGGGACATGAAGATGTGTTTTTTGCAAGGCTTATCCACATATTTGTAAATAAAAATGTTTTTGTACATCCAGTTACTGGGTTCAAATACTATTTCCATGGAAGAGCTACTTTTAAGAGTGCCAACATTGTTTACATAGCCACTTGCATGTCCTGTCCAGCCTACTATGTAGGCAAAACCAATAGACCATTTAAAGAACAGATTCTATGACACTTATCTGACATTTGTAACAGTGTTGAGACCAATGCCTTATATGAGCATATTAAAAACAACAAAACAAACTGGTTTCATTTTATGGCCATAAGTATGCGAAGAGAGAATTTGAGAAGGGGTGATATAAGTAACAACACTGAACTACAAGAAACTAAATGGATTATGGAACTCAGAGCCGATCATCCACCTGGTCTTAATGGTGTTATCCCCCTTAAGCCAATTTTAAAAGCAAGAGGCCTTGTCAAGAAATGCAACTGATCTAATATAACATGTTAATTGCTTTATGGACTTGAGTATATACGGGTTATGTATTCTGCTGTCTTACTTTCTTTCTCTTCATATAAGGAGAAGCTGTTTTTGACCACAGTTCATTGGTTACTTTGGTCTTGCAATTACTAATAGTTATTGCCTTGTTTACATTTGAAGATATTTTCTTGATTGGCTGGTTGAAACCATCGCTGTGCACAGTCACTTGATCAGAAAAACAAAGAGTTCCGCTAAGAAACAGAGTCACTTTACTGATAGAAAAGAAAAATCATGCTATCATTTAGGAAGGCCTACATATAAGTCAGCATGGGCATCGTATTTTGCTCCTTAGTTTGCTTTTGCTTCTATTGGGTGTTTTCACTGGCTCTTTTCCTTACATGAATATGAATAGTCAAGGTCTAATTTCTATTGGAAGACATTCTTCTTGACTATAAATAGTCATGACTTGGTTCTTATTGGCAAAAAAGTTTCCTGATTAAGGACGATTGATCATTTTGTTATGCTAAATAGCTGGTTCAGTATGACTAGTTCATTGGACCAGCTTGTTCCTGTTTTTTGCTGACTGGTTCTACTGTTATTCTGAATGAATTTGAGACTGGCATGCTCCTGATTGGAAGAAACAGTTTCTGATAGTCTCTCATTGGTCATCTTGACATGCTAAATGGTTGATTCAGTTTGAGAAGCTCATTGGTTCAGCTTGTTCCTGATTCTTGATGATTGGCTATTACTGATTTTATAAGAAAAATTGTTGGTTAATGGGTGAGGATCTGAAGAAGGTTTTTTTACCAAAAGCACCTATCCACCCTAGAACTTTGTTTTATGCTATTTTTTATTGTATATATTAAAGAATTTGGTTTTTAATGTGACGTGTTTGTCTCACAACAGCCTTGGTTGTACATCTCATCTTTGTTCCAGCATTTTCTTTACTTGTTGAGACCACCTTTGGTAACGTAGCTTTTTTTTTGTTTTTATGGAATATTACTTATAGGTAGAGACTGTAATTTGCTTTGCAGCAGTGAAGATGTGTCAGGGGGCCCAGAAGGGAAAATATAACAAAAGAGTATTTGGCATGGATTATGTGAATTCAGTAGTATGAGTTCAGAGTAAATTTCCATATTATTCCCCAGTATACAAAAACTGGGCTAGGCTAGACAGAACTTACTTTTCACAGAAACTTGTGCATGTAATTGAAAGTTTTGATATGCATCCAATAACTATTTCAGATTACACGTCAATAATAACTAAAATAAAAATGCAGGGTATTGAAATAAAAATGACATAGGCACTTTCCCACCTATCTGTTGAAAAGAGAAGAATTTAAGGAATGTGTAGTGGAAATTATTCGGGAGTTATTAGAAATGACAGAAATTTCTTCTGAAAATATAGCTAGGAAGTGGGATAAAATTAAAGTGAGTTTAAAAATAGGGTAGAAATAAAAGAAAGAGAGATATGGTTAAGAAGTAACAAGAATCATTTAGAGGGACTGAAAGTATTACAGAATATGGGGAATCTCACAGAACAAGAACAGAAACAATTGTAGAATACTAAACAGAAAATAAGGGATTACCTTGATAATATGCACGAGTTTAGAAAGGTTACTATTAAGCAACTGTTTTTTGATAATAACGCCAGAGCACAAAAACGTTTAGCTCAACTACTCAGGAAAGAGAAAGTAGAAAGGGCTGTTGCCAGGCTTAGGGATCCTATAACGAGGAAGATAACAAGACATCCTGTACAGGTACTATAAATATTTCAGAAATTTTATGAACATCTGTATAAAGCAGATAAATATGGAAATCAAGAAAAAGTAGAAATGGAAATGTTTATAGAAGAATTAAATATGTCAATGTTAGAGGTAGATGAGGCTCCATTGCTAACAGTTGTGATAGGAGGAGATGAAATTAAAATGGTGATATATAACCAAACCACTGGAAAGTCTCACAGAATAGATGGTATTCCTATGGAAGTTTGGAAGCTAGGAGGGAAAAAATGATAAAGATCCGGAAGCTTTTGTTTAACAGTATTTTAAGAGAAGGAGAAGTACCAACATCCTGGAAGAAAGTGGTGGTGGCTGTAATACCCAAAGAAGGTAAAGCTCCATCAAATTCATATTCATACAGGCCCATTTCAATTTTAAACCATGATTATAAAGTGTTTATGTCTATAATGGCTAAAAGAATGGCAAAGGTGATGCCAAAATTGATAGATATGGATCAATGTAGTTTTGTGGAAAGAATGCAGATATTTCATCACATTAACAGAACACTGATGACCCAGAGGGAAGTATAATGTCAGAAAATACCACCATTGTTGGTGGATCTTGATGCAGAGAAAACATTTGACAGAGTAAGCTGGAAGTTTATGAGCAGGGCAATGGAAGCATTTGCATTCCCTGATAAAATTATAAGGTTGATTAGGAGGACATGTGAGAGATCGGAGGTGAAAATTAAAATGGTGGGTTCCTCTCTGATAATTTCTCTTTGAGCAGAGGAACCAGGCAAGATTGTTCTCTTTCTCCTTTATTATTTGCATTATATCTAGAACCATTGTCAAAAAAAACAAGGGACTCAAAAATTCAAGGATACAATTGGAATGGTAGTCAGGAAAAGATGGCTCTCTTTGCAGATATTATTTTATACCTGATAAAACCAGAAAATGACATTTCAGTGTTGTGGAACATTTTGAGGCAGTTTCATATCTTTTCAGGATACAATATTAATGAAGCTGAAACAAATGCAATGGCTGTAAATAAAGTACCCACACTTTAACTGGTTCAGCAATATCCATATTTATGGGGACATGATAAAATGAAGTATTTAGGAGTATGGATTAAATGGATACTGGTATGGCAGCTAGGGATATGTGGGAAGAGACTAAATAAAATACAAAAACTGAGCAATTGGAAGCTCTGTTATATGGCTATGGATAGCAAGATACAAGCAATTAAAATGTTTTTAGTCCTTTTAGTTTTATATGCAGGTCCGGCATATTTTTATTAGCCAGAGGAGAAGTTGTGGATAGCAATTAATAAAAAACTGAAGGACTTTATCTGGGAAGGGAAGATGGCAAGAGTCAAGAGGGATACGCTGATTCTGCCAATAGAATGGGGTAGTTTAGGATTAACCAATTTGAAGGGGTATTTAACAGCTACACAGTTAAGCCTCCTATACATAACACAAGCAGAGACCCATAATTCAAAGTAGAAAGGGATGATGATGATGATGAAATAGGGGAAGCTGAAGAAACAAGGAGGGACTGCAATTGTGGATGTAAATTCTTAAGGAGAGTAACAATAACCATACAGAATATTATATTCATAAAGTAGCAGAAAGCATGCTAAGAACTAAGCCAACATGGGAATGGAGAAAGGAGGTTCTCATGATAGGGATGAGTGTAATTAGGGATACAGACAATAGGCAAGGAGGCTGGAATATATTGGTGAAAACTGACAAAAAACAAGGTATTGGGAACAAATAATTAGAGAGAAAAGGTAATAAAATGGGAAGAGAGCAAGCATTTATTTGGAGCACAGGCTAGAGATTGCCTTTCCTATCAAGGATTGAATGAGAGTATAAGCAAACAGAAAGAAATATGGGGGATCCTAAGTGAAAGACCAGCACTGGTACAGTTTTTAGTAGAATCAAGAACACAAGCTGCTGTTAAAAAAGGAATAATTAGTAGAGCATACAAATATTGCATGATAACTTTTAGAATCAATCAGAGGAAGTTAGAAAGGACTGTGAAGAGAGATTGGATAAGCAATTCACAAAGAACCAATGGGGGATAAATGTTTGTCTCTCAGTTATGCAACAACGTCAAGAAGATTAAGGATCTTTGCTTGGAAGTGTTTATATATGTATTTTTATACCCCAAGTAGACTCCAAAGAATTTTCCAAAGGTAGACAGCAAATGTTGGAGGTGTGATGGGGAAGAAAGAGATAATTGGGAATATATTTTCTGGAGTGTAATATTTTAGAGACTCCCCACAGACTACTCTGACAGAGATACTATGTGAGCAAATTGGTGTAAGTAAGGAAATTATTTTTTTGAGCCATGATACAGAATCAGAATTGCCTAAATATAGTAAGGCCTTGCTGAGTCTAATTATGGTGGCTGCCAAAAAAGCAATTGCTAGAAAATGAAAATCAAAGTCTAAACTAACTGTACTAGAAATAGTGAATATAGTAACAGAGATAAAACAACTGGAACTGGGATCTTAAAAATTGGTAGGAGGAAATTACATTAAAAAATGGGAGTTGTGGGAGCAATACATGCAGAGGAGGAACGGGGTTTAAAAGAAGGCAGGATTTGAGTGAGCTGTGTAATGTCTGAATGACAGGAAAGGCCCTAGCAGACAGCCCTGATATATAAACCTGATCACTGGACCTGAGGTATAAGTCACTTCACACATTTCAACATATTTAGATGCCACATATGTGATTCATGATCTACCCCCTTGGTGATATAGATGTTTATGGCCACATCTAACAGTACTGAGTGAATATGTCTCAGTGTGGATTTGTGTCAAATGCCTTGGCCTGGTCAAGTTCCACAGGATGATAGTGTTGTCATCATGCATGACCTTGATGACCTCTTTGAGGACATCTAACAGATGCAACAGACATGGTTGTAGTATTAACAACTCACACGTCTATTGCACACTGCTGAGATATTACTAGTGTCTGTTTAGAAAAGGTCCATGATGACATGTTGGTCTACTTCACAGGTGAGGTGACTCAGGAGGTGTCTATGCATGCATGCATCAGATGCTGTTCCTCCCAACTCAGATGAATGCATGTTGATGCACACCCTTCTATGGGAACATACTCCATGTGGAGGGTGTACTGAAGTGTGTACCCAATCATGTCAGGTAGGTGTATATTTTGAGTCATGCTGTAGGCAATCTGTGCTGTTGTCACAGTCCAATGATTTAGTGTGATAGGTCTGGATGAAGTTAGGACAGTCTATACTGCCTGTCATGATCTGGCCTAGTTTTTGCACACAATCCCCCACTCAGGTATAATTGAGAAACTCTCCCAGCTGGGGATTAACTCTTACATCACTAGATGGTTAACCAATTGACTCACTGACAGAACACATACTGTGAAAGTTGGTGAATCAACCTATACCAGTAGAGCTGTCACCACTTGCATACCCCAAGGATTTGTGCTTGGACCTTTACTGTTTGGAATCAATTTCTCAACAGTGCAGGCCAAAGTATATGGCCTTTGGCTTACCAAGTTTGCAGATTCTTGCATATTGGGTGCAACCATTGAGTCCACCAATTATGATAACATTTTACAGGAGGGGCTAAGACAGACAAATGATTGGTGCCAAAGCCTCACAGTCTACAAATAAACACAAAAATGTGTCATTGTTTTGACCTTCTGCAAAGTGGAATTCACTGGTAATTACGGCATTGACAACACTCCCACTGTGCTGAAACCCAGTAGTGCAAGACCTAGGAACACAAGTTGATAGCAATCTGAACTTTGAACACCAAGTGTACACGGTCATATGGAAAAGCTACATCATGCACCTCATAAGTCAAGCCATCATATCCAGATCTGAGGATGATATAACAGCATTGTACTCAAAAATCATCAGAACACTAATAGAGTATAATCCTTCTTTTTGCATGTACCTCATCAGACACCTGCAGCAGCTGGAGAGACCACAGGGGTTTCTCACCAAGAAAATGCAGGGCCTACAAATTATGCCATGATGTATGTGGATAGACTGAAAGCCCTGTCACTATAATCTGTATCATATAGGATGAGGTGACTTGTGTCTGGCTTATAGGCCAGTCTCTGCCCTGCCCTGATGGGAATACTGCACATCTGCAAATCAGCTATAGCTGATGACATCAACAGAGTGTGGTGAGAGGAAGATGGTAATAGCAGTGTCCCGCATGCTGGTGTAAAATGGTCTCTCTAATGTTAAGCAGGTGCAAAAACACACACACCCCAGTTGACTACAGTGAGAACAGAATCCCTATTTCTAAGTACACCAACTACAAAACTCTGTATTTAAGGCAAGCACTACAGGCTCAAGTCTGATTTGGAGAGTGTCGGACAACAGTTTATAGGTGATGACATCAGCAGTGTCTGGTGAGGAGAAATGGTAATAGCAGTGTCCCACATGCTTGTGTAAAAAGCTTTCTGTAATGTCAGGCAAGTGCACAAACACACACACCCCAGCTGACTGCAGTAAGAACAAAACCCCTACGTGTGTAAGTACACCAACTAGAGAACTCTGTATTTAAGGCAAATACCACAGCTCAAATCTGCCTTGGAGAGTGTCAATCAACAGTTTATAGGTGATGACATCAGCAGTGTCTGGTGAAGAGAAAATGGTAATAGCAGTGTTCCACAAGCTGGTGTAAAATGCTCTCTGTAATGTCAAGCAAGTGCACAAACACAATACAAACACACACACACACACACACACACACACACACACACACACACACACACACACACACACACACACACTCACACACACTCACACACACACACACACACACACACACAAACACACACTTGACTGCAGTGAGATTCAAACCCCCTATTTATCTAAGTACACCAACTAGAAAACTCTGTATTTAAGGCAAGCACCACAGCTCAAGTCTGCCTTAGCGAGTGTCAGAGAACATTTTATAGGTGATGACATTAGCAGTGTCTGGTGAAGACAAAATGGTAATAGCAGTGTCCCACATGCTGGTGTAAAATGCTCTCTTTATTGTCAAGCAAGTGCACAAACACGCATACACACACCTCTCCCAGTTGACTGCGGTGAAATAAGAACCCCTACCTATGTACATACACAGACTAGAGAACTTATTATTTTACAAAAGTGCCATGACACACGTCTGACTTTTACAAGGCTGCAGCACAACTTATACATGATGACATCAGCACTGGATCTTGTAAAGAAGATGTTGGGAGGCCTGCATGAAATGGATGTGTAGGTATGTGCAACTGTCAAAATATTGGCAATCCATGGGATTTGAGTGGTAACTGTCAGATACATACTTAGGCTCCTATGAATAGACAGGCACATACACATCTTACAGTTGACTGCAGTGAGGATGCACATTTGTGCTCGTCTGACTAGATAGAGACACACACATGCCTCCCAGTTGACTGTAGTGAGAACAGAACCCCTACATATCTAGGTACACAGACAAGAGAACCCATTACTTTAGCCAAGCACCACAGCACAAGTATGGCTTTTCTAAGGCTGCAGGACAATGTATAGTGGATGACATCATCACTGGATGTTGGAGATAATATGCTGGGAGGCCTGCATGAAATGGATGTATAGGCATATTCAGCTGTCAAGATATTTCAAGTTCCGAATGCTATTACATTGATGAGCGTGCAATGTGTAGTATTTGGTGGTTGTGTTCCAGTGTGCATGTATACCTTAAGAGACAGCTTTGCAAACTATATGCAAACAGGTGTCCACATTACTACAAGCATTGGAAAATCTGAATGTGTATTGTCATTCCAAAGATATGCATGGTATATAACACATTTGTTATTAATTTATGTAGTGTAGTTGATATATTTGTGAACAAGTACTGAGAGACCAAGGTTGGAGTGCATGGGGAGGGAGGTAAGAGATGGCTGCATTGTAAATATGTGACATTTTCTTAGCAGGACCTTCATTTTTTTTCTGTTTCCACATCTGGTTTCATGTGATGAACACTAAATGGACAGTAAACAAAAGTAATACATGCTACTGTCCACTTTTCATAGAACACAACCGAGTAGCAGGTTTGCTTGATGGGTCAAAGTGTTTGCGCATGCAAGATATACATTTCTAAGGCTTTCGCTGCTTGTGAGTAGTTATGTGGCAAGCAAACATGAACCTCAATGCTAAAGTTCTAAGAATTCTCAATACTGAGGGTATGAAACACACCTGCTACTTAGTTGACTCTGTGGCAGCATGTGGCAGCAGGTGTAAATGCATTGCTACATTTCATTTTGAGCCCAGATGATATAGCGTTCAAATCCAGGTGCATGTAATATGTTTAAATAAGTAATGATAATGAAATGAAATTATACTTTATACTACATTCACCATTTACTGCTGTGTGTTGATGAAGCTCAACGTGTTTAAGCAGTACATGTTTAAGCAGTATTGCGTGGAGGTAACTGCACCACAGTAGAGCTGTTCACTGTCGTTTGGCATTGGTTTGCAATGCCAAACATTGCACAAACATAGAGGCCAAAAAGTGAAGGGCTCCATTGTTTTTTTTTTTTTTTTGGTACTTATATGTGTTGTGTGTGACTCTATTTTTTGACCAAATTATAGGTGTTAAATGAGCCAGATAGGAAAGTAGTGAAATTGGGGAAGCAAGCAGGGGAAATAACAAAGGGAAAGCAATACAGGAATGTGCAGAAAAGAGGTAGGAAACAACCATAGGTATCTATTTCTTCAGCAGTGTAAAAATGAAAATATGTACAGTATATAAGCTGAATTTGGTGTTGTATGTGACTCTATTTTTTGACCAGATTATAGGTGTTAAATGGGGTAGAGAGGAAAGTAGTGAAACTGGGTGAGAAAGCAGGGGAAAGAACAAAGGGAAAGCAATACATGAATGTGCAGAAAAGAGATAGGAAAGAACCATAGCTATCCATTTCTTCAGCAGTGTAAAAATGAAAGTATGTACAGTATATAAGCTGAATTTGGACTGTCACCTTCACAAAGAGGGGTGACAATAAAATCATGTTGTATAGACAATTGGACAAAATCAAATGTGTCAAGAAGACACTTGTGTGAAATGGAGAGCTATGTATGAGATGGTATGCATTTTTTGTGGGACAGATGCCTATTTTTTTACTTCAAGTAAGAGAGGAATGCTGGGTAAGGGACAGTGATATTTATGAGTCAGGTAAGCTGGGTAGATAAAAAAGCAAATGCAAACAGGACAAACAAGACAAGACACATGGATGGTGAGGGAAAGAAAAGGTTGGGTGACCCCATGATTGGGGTGAGGGAGGGGACAACACAAGCTCATGCCCATCAAACATGGGGACAGTGAGAATCTAGTCCTCACCTGCAGAAGTGTCATCACTGCCCCCTTGCTCTGCTGGCTTCTGGAGTGCTTGGCATCTTCTCCTCCTATGGACCATGAGGGAGAGCAGCCCCTCCATCCAGTGTAGGCATACACCAATGGTGCACGTACACCAATGGTGCTGTGCACGACCCTACATACCAGCCCTGGCATCTCCTGTCTGATAATGAAATCTTCACCACTGCCAGTACTCCCTGAGGGTACAACAGCATCAGTTGTTAGGGAAGTATTACCCTAAGGTGTAGGGAGTGCAGGGGCAGCAGAGGCAGTACTGCCAGGCCGTGTCCCAGATGTGCTGGTTGTTGGTGCTGGAGCTGGTGCAGCAGCAGGCTGACCCACTGGGGTTGCCCTACCTTGCTGTGCTGTGAATCATTTAGTGATTTGTTACAGATGGATGGCATGGAGACATTCTGACACATAATCGAAAATAAAAAAAAAAGATAAGGGTTGAAGTGAGAGAAAAAAATAGATAAAACGAGTACCATCACATGTGACATACAATGCATTATCACAATTGTACAACTATTTTATCTGAAGTTTTACATTTAAGTATACTTCCTAACAATTACAAACTATAATTATGGATTGCTCAAAATAATCCTTGCAATGTGCAAGTATTACACATATGCTTGGTTCAGTTATACAGATTACAGTTAGCAGCAGGGCATTTATGCCACTTGTAAAGATTTTAATGTATGTGATATTATTAAAGAATTGCAGTACTGTATAGTTATTAATCATGGTATTTGAGCCCACAACCTCTGACTGTAGTCTTACACTTGACTCCTAAAGTTGGTTAATGCTACAAACTTATGCATGCATGCTTACTTTTACAGTTAGGATATGTATGCTTACTTTTCTACTACTGTATAGGTTCATAGAATGATACTAGGCTATTGGCCTGGAGACCCTTACAAGCCCAGCCAAAAATTTGGCCCATGTTCCCTCAAAGTCAGCACCTGTTTCCCCTGCCCAGCAGGGACACAAGTGGGATCCCAGGGGTGTATTTTAGAAAACAAAAACATTTTCTTTAACTTTTAAAGCTACAATAATGCACCCCTTGTGTTACATACATACCACTTGCTTCCCTCAGTCTCTCCAGATGATCAGCATGACCCTGCCTAATCTGCACAATTTCAGTATTAAATGTGAAAAGAGCAGAAGAGCATTATATATACCAGTCACGCCTATATTTAGCTTTATATGCATTATAAATTCTCTTTATTAGCATACTTACACAACTGTGGGATGTCACTAGTTTGAAACTCATCCAACCACTGGCTGAGTGTATCCCTCTTGTGCCTTTCTAGGATATTTAAGTGGTGCCTAAACTGTTCTCCAGTGAGTGGGATGCCAGTAGCACTGGATACAGCCTTGGGCAAACTATTCCAAGCCTCAAACTTGTACTGGGAGCCAGAATAGTCCCCCTGCAGAAGCATTTGACTTGGCACTTTATGAGGAGTCCAGTAAATATTCTGGAGTCCTGAACACCCCACCTCTGTGCACTAAATTGGACATCTTCCCCTCTAACACCAGCCATGTCTAATCTCAAAGGAATAGCAATAGCAAATAATGATTTCCAGCCAATTCCTGTTATCGCATTTACTGGTAGTGCACAAACCCGAGAAATTATGCCAACTGCATTTGTGGGATATTACGTGGAGAGCAACAGTGCCAAGCAGGGAGAAAAGCAATTTTTGAAACTGCGAAGGTTAATATGATATTTGACATCAGTTTGAGGAGGTATCTGCTACTGTAACAGTTAGATGGTTTAACTTTGCTGACATGCACTGGAGGCATGAATGTCCGGACCTGACACATGTTTGTTTGGCTTTATATACTGCTAAAATTGATTTTTACAGTGTGGAATTCACATCTATGCATAAGGGACAGACATTTTGTTTCACAATGTTGATTTTACATCTTTGCCACAGAAGAAGTACTTCTCAGAAATAGTCATGAATCATTCATAAATAAAGATGACAGACTGAGTGTTAACCTTGTGACCTAACAAGGTCCTTGTATGCACATCCATTTGTATATGTATTTTAAGTCTGAAGGCCATCTAACTCCAAATAGCTGAATTATATTTACAGAAACATAATAGACAGTATACCCTCAGTCATACATCTGAAGTTTCAAAACACTGTCAGGGTGTCTTATCCCTCATACATATAATTCATATCAGCTCCACTATTTATAATTATGTATAAAGTGTTATAAGTGATATTTAATATAATGTGAAATGGAACAATAGTAAAATGTTTGGAATTTCCTGTATTAGAACCTAGAACCATGTGTATGGCAGCCCTACACTTACACCTGTTGCCATAGGATTATTTAAATGACACTTGTGTATTTTCCTGATCATTACTATAAACTGGACTGTCACAACATTAAAAATATGTTTCACATCCTGTATTAGAACCCAAGACCATCTGTATTACAGCCCTACACTTACACCTGCTGCCACATACATGGTTATATAACAGTTGCATAATTCCCTATTCATTCTTAAGTTCTGTGTGTTAACTATATTGCAATGATGCATGGCATGTCTGTGTGGTGCCCAATAGAATTAATGGAATGTATCTGTTTTGAAATTGTTGACTATCTGCATCCTGTCTGCAGTTGTTTGATGGCTGCAGGTGTTGGGGAAGTTTGCTAACTGCCGCACAACGTCACTTAGTTGCACAATGGAAAGCAAAAACTAAAACAATGTATCCTTTTTTTACCTTTACACTGTCTATATCCTGTCTACAGGTGTTATGCCTGCTTCCTGTGTGGGCCGGTAGTCCAGGTTTGCGCACTGCTAAGCATCATGCAAACGAGATAAGCACAGCTAAACCTGACTTCAATGTGTTTCTCTGTTTCCCTTGTTTGCACTAAGCCACACACTACACAAACACTGGCATTAAAAAGGGGGGAAATTAGGTGAAATGAAGAAAATAAATCTATTAAATAAACAACACTGCAAAGTGTATGTTGGTACACACAAAATATTTTTACTCCGGTCTGGATTTGAACTCTCACTCCAATGAGCCTTCAAAACACAGTAAGGGTGTCTTATCCCTCTTTGCCACACAAACAGCTTTGCAGCAGAGAATTAAAATCATTGTGCATACAACCAACTGCAGCATCAGCCACAGTACTGACAAAACATATGACAGTTGTTTGCACATGTATACTAATATCAGATGTAGTGCACTGAGTGATCGCACCCTCCGAGGAGGGTTGGGCCTTGGGCTAGCAACCTGAACCCGTAAAACTCATAACTGCTACAGTAACAGCAAGCACTGAAAGGTGCTTATTGCTCAATGTATCATGTTGCACAAATCATAGAAAGAGAAAGAGAGACAGAGCACTGAGTGATCACACAACCAGTTATGACTATTGCTTGTATAAATGCAGCTCTGTCTTATCTCTTTGTGTTTTTTTGTTCATTCTTGTCTTATCTGATCACTAATCTGAGACATTTAGTCTGTAAGGCATTCTGTATCATTCTGTTTGAAATGTGTGAGGATATTTAAATAGCAGTAATATACAGTTGCCGAGAAATGAAGGGAAGGTTGGCTGTTAATGAATGGAAACTGTGACATGTGCACTGCTAACTTACATTTAAAATTTTGATACAGTTACTTCTACACTTATTAAGTCTAACCTAGCTGACACACCCACTGGAGGTAAGGGAGTCTAAGTTTCTATTGTGTTTTCCTTCTCCCTAGCAGAAATCATTCACAGTTGCAATCCATTAGCAACAAACACCAAGGGAGTGCCTGCACTATGTTTACATCAGCTACACAGAGCCAAGTATTTGGGATTCAATAATTCTAAAGAGTTCACACCTCATATGCATCTTCACCATGCTCACAGCCCTGAATCTACACTATCTAAAATGGGAACCATGTAGCTAGAGAACCTGAAGGTGATGATACTTGTTTATGTGGATAATACAGAAAACGATATTACTTTGGGATTTATCTGCACAGAATACTACTGATCTTGATAAAGTATGCTTGCATTTTTCAGCTATATACTGGATATGCTGAAATGTCAGTAAAAAAATCTGTTAATGCAAATGCTACTTTTATCTGTATGCATTTTTTGAAGTGTACTGATGGCATAGACATGTTTGTCAGGGCATTTTACTTTCTCAGATGCACAGCCTTATTAACTGTCATTACAACTGTTATCACAAGTGCTAATGTTATGACTGTTTTTCTCTTTATACTCTTCTATTTTTATTTCCATGAAATATAAATGTCCTATATTGTCAATGAAACAGGGGTGTTAGCCTTCTAGGATGGCCCATACACATCTCTAGGGGAGTAATGGCCACAGGAAGACATGGCTGGCAATTGCATAATATGGAGTGTTCTGTGGTAAATGTATACACATGTTTCAGGGATAGTTTATTTGATAGCACTTTTAGCATTTCCCTGATGGTTTCTTTGGAAAATGTGTGGGGAGCCAAGTTCCATTTCTGTGTTGTCACAAAAAAAATTGCTATTGTCATTCTCCTTGTTTTTGATCCAACCTTGCTTTGTTTGTGATTGTAATATGTTACAACCACGTGGTTATATTTGAATGTCTTGACTCTTTTATGTTTCTCCAATGGGTAACAGTGAAATACTACCTTTTATGTGTTATATAAAATCAGGACTTTTGTTTATGTGATACTTGTGTGCATTATCCTTCTTTTGTGTTTTATGTCACCTAGGACTATGGCACCCAGGTGTCCCAATCCCTGCACCCCCCTGTGACCCTGAGAATGAAGTTAATGTGGAAGCATTTAGGCAACATAGTGCCTTTCTGCTTGAGAGGAGATGTGGGGATATGTCTGGCAGAATGCAGATTTGGCAGTAGATAGTGTGAATGCAGTAGGTGCCCAGAGCAGGACATAAGATCAGGTGCACCTCAGGGCCATTAACATGATTTCATCAGCCCAAAGGAGAGCAGCTGCAGTGGCCTGTGAATGGATGGCTACCAAGTGGGTCTGCTACAGACCCACCACTGACACCAAATAAAAAGTTCTTGTCCACTGTCAGGGATTTGGATAGCTCACTGGAAAGTGCACAACAGCATGTCATTGATGTTAGTGCTGCTGTTTCAGGGAGAGCAAGTATGTCTCAGGAGGATCTTCCAGGTAGGCTTACCTATCTCAATGGTTAAATACTTCTTGTATAGTAAAATATTGACAACAATACTTAAGTTCTGTTTAACATTAAATTTATTTTAGGGGGAATAGTTGTAGACTGATACAGTTAACAACACACATTCTAGTGAATTACACACGGGTTTGGGGTGGACGTGTCATCCAAGTTCTTGTTAAAAGTATCGTTAATGGACATATAAAGGACAAAAAGTTTTAACCCCCCTGTGTTACTGTGGGTCTATATTAAAAAAAAATGAAAGTTTTAAATAACGAACGCTCACATGAGCAAAAATGCAGGACAATGAAAGTTTTTTTGGGATTGCAGTACAGTGAAGATTAGAATATTTGCCCTTTCCACACTGTAGTGCAATCTCAGAGTTGGAATATATAGTTAGCGGGGGTGTGGGGGGTGCAGCCCCCCACAATAAGGAGTTTGAGGTCTTGCTTGTGATTGTTCGTTATTTAAAACTTTCTTTTTTTTTTTAATATAGACCCTGTTACTGTTCATTGTGATGATTGTGTCTTTACCTTTGGGTTAACTTCTTCCAGGACCATCCACCAAAGGGAGCCTACAATTATCTGCACATGGTAAGCCAAACATTTTTATGTCAGTACTGATGAGTAGTTCAAAGAAATGTTTAGTCTGTGATGTGGGTGTTGGGATTGTTATGTGTATTGCTGTGCTGTCTGTAATAATGGCACCACTGTTAGCTTTTAGCATATATTGGACTATAGTAGTGTAGGTATTAATTGTTTTCCTGCATTTGTTGCTTATTATCACAGGTGATCTTGACAGTGAAAGTGTGGGACTCCTACCACCTGATGTCAGAGTATCAGCAGACTCTGACAATGATGGTGGCCAAACAGAGGCACGTCAGGGGGTGCAGAGGTTGAATATGACACTGAGGTTGACATTCAGCCATCCCCTGTAATTCCACTGGACACAGCCTGTAGGCCTACATCAACACATTCCAGTATGCCCTCAGATATTGGACAGGTGGAGGGTGAGACACTTGATCAGGGTAGTGTGGTTACTGAAGCTTCAGTGCCTGTTGACTCTGGCTGTAGCCATACTGTGGAGAAGGTACCACACAGGATGGTTGTTGGGGTGCTTGGAGGAGGCCTGCTGTCCATCCTTCACCTGATCCAGGTGTGTCTTCTCATGCCACTAGACATATGTTTAGGGCCATCATGGAGATGCAGGCATGTTCCAATAGGTCCTCCAGGGAAATGCTTAGGGTTGTAGATGTGGCACATGCTGACATGCATGACTGCCACCACCATGTTGCTGATTCAAGTGGATCTGATGAATGACACATTGGAACTGGCGATGTCTGTGATGGAACATCTGCTGGGAGGGGGATGGCATCCATGTGGACATAAGTCAGCCACATTATCTGGTGTTAGCTGATGTGGCCATGCCCAGTCACAGTCCCATAGTGGCACTACTTCCACTGCTCCATCAGTGGCTGAGGTGTCCACACCCAGATGTGGCAGGCCATGGGGTCACAGTCCTGGGCATTCTAATGTGGGGAGCTTGTCTGGCAGATAGCAGTCATGTTCTGGTAGCAGTAGTGCATCTGACCATGGGTGTGGATGTGCCAGTACAACTCCTGGCAGATCCAGTTCTCATGGTTGAGTATGACAGCGATAAACTGCCGCCTCTACCATGCATGACTCACACATGTCTGACATACCAAGATGTAGAGCTAGCACAGACCTTGGCTGTGAACTTGCATACACTTGTACACAAATTCCACCTGGAGGGCCCGTATAGACTTACACACAATAGTTACTTGGTTCAGCTGTGAAGCTTAAAGCTGATTCTGTCTCATTGGTCATTTGTTACTTTATCTAAATGTCTGCCTGCTTCTCATTTTTACTCACACACATGCAACAATCTTTTGTGTCAACCTAGGATTCATGCCCTCCTAATCCCCCACCCCCCCCCCCCCACACACACACACAAAACACCCTGTGAAAGTGATGATAACTGTGCTATATCCTTGTTTTCTATCTTTTGGTCAGAGTTACATAAGCTTTGTGTCTGATGTTCAGGGTGCATGGCTGACTTAGTGCTTAGTATATCTGTGTTGGTGATGTTTTGCTAATTGTATTTTGACATATTTTGTCTTAGAAAGTTAGACAGAATCTAAACAGTTTTTTGCATCAGTATTTTTAAAATCTTCTGATTATTGTGAAGTCTAAAACTAAAATATGTCTCATTACTTTCTAAGTTCTCTCTTTATTGATTTTCCAGTACAAAAGCATGAGGCCAAACTAATGACATTTGGTGACCATCAGTATTTTTGAGAGATATGAATGTGTGAATCTTTGATGTTTGAGGCTTATTACTTGATAGATGACACATGTATTCACATAAGTCTCTGCTGCCACATGTTAAAGTTATTGCTGTACAAATCACCCTTCTTTTACTTCCTTACATTACCAAGGAGCAACATGCAAGGATATGCCATTCATTTATATTATTACGCAATTCTGTTTTAACATTCCAGGTTCAACACTTAGCTTGTAAATCCAGCAGTTGCTAGAGTTTTAGTTCAGGGCTGAGTCTGTCTGATGCTAGGAGTACACAGCCATTACATGGTAGGTTAAGGTTGTGAGAGTTGTCTAGCATCAGTATTACTATATGTATTTGCATAGGATGAAGGTTTTAGCCCCTTAGGTGGTGAGTGAGTGTGCTATGCATTGCCTCTTAGCCAATGTGAGGGCATATTGAGCATGCCTACATCTGCCTACACTCACAGTAGCTACTAGATCCTCCTGTGACTCCTCGCCTGCATGTGCCTGTGGTGACCTTGCCATTGGTGGTGAGATGTGTGCCCCTTCCCCCTGTTGATCTTATTGAAGCTGTTTTCTTGGAATGATGTTGTGAAATGCAGCACGGACAGTGAAGATTTCAGTACATGTATGTGGATTGTACTGCTGGGCTCCCCCAAATGTATCTAGGCACTATAACTGCCACTTCAGCAGCTCAGACACATGCTCTGTGATATTTCTGGTTTGAGCATGTGCCTCATTATGTTGCTCTTCAGTGGGTGTGTGTGCACTTCTGATGGGGGTCATAAGCCATGGTTCAAGTGCACAACCTGCATCCCCAGTAAATGACCTTGTCGGATATCACCCCTAGTAAACATCTGATACAGTTGGGATGTGTGCCAGATATGTGAGTAATGGTAACTGGCTGGGCTGCCAGCACACACATTCAAGATGATTCCCATAGCATTACACAACTTGGCAGTTAATAGAGTGGAAGCCCTTTCTATTTATGTAGACCCTTCCCTGTTCCCAGGTGGTGCCTTGATTTCTATATGTGTGTGCAGTCTATGGCACCCAGTACTTCAGGGTAGTGTGCTACAGGGTAGAACTCTTGCATATTTGGGGCCCTGTCCTCAGGAGTATGGGAAGATATATGTGATCACTGGTATGTTGGAGCACAGTATTCAGGAACTGATGAAGGATCCTGGATGCTGATGTCTGTGACAGTATGTCCCTTGTTGGTCTCTAAAAGATTCATGTAGCTAGAATTCAAAGTGCTACACATACCTTTATCTCCACTCGTATTGGTTCCCCTCAGTTTGCCCTGAGTCTGAGTTGAGGATGACAGAGGTTAGAGTTCCTGTAATGTGTTTCTATCTACCCTGTAGCTCTGTAGAATTTTAACCTCAAAATGCCCTTCTCCCTGTTACCTCAGATCTCATTTGCCATGTAGCCGTAAAGCTGCATTTCAGCCGAGCTCTCAGCTAAGTGAAACCTTTTTGATATTTGTGTAAAACTTTTTGGATATCGTCATATTTTATTAAGCAATTAGTATATTTAGTGTTGTTCCTTCTGTCTGTCCTTGTTCTTTCCTCTCTACCCACTGTTACCGTTGGTAAACTTTCAAGTACCATTGTTGGTACGCCTTTCCTCTCTTACCCTTGTGGTATTTCTTCAATACCATAGTTGGTATTGTTTCTCCTGTTTAACCTGGTAGCTTTAACCTTTATTCAGGTGTTTCCCTTTTCTTCTCTACATACCAGTGTATCGTTATATTTGTGATTTTTTTGAACAGAGTTGACTTCATTATAGTTGGATTATAGAGTTGACCTGTGGTGTTTTTCTACCAAGATGTCAGATAAGAAGGGTACTTCAGGTTTTATGCATTGTACTTCTTATAAGGGCAAGTTACCTAACAGTGATTCTCATGATGACTGTGTATACTGTTTGGGAGTGGTCCACCTTTCACTGCAGCCTCCATGTGACATTTGTCAGAGTTTCAGCCAGCACACTCTTAATGAAAGCAAGAATAAACTCATTTTGAAAGGGTTACTCAAGTCTCCCTTCTCAGAGGCCATTTCTGCGATGGAGGTCTCAACCCCTCCTTCTAAGGACAAAAAGAGATCCCACTCTGCTCCTTCTTCACCATAGGGTGATCAGAGCAAGCCTGGGAAATCAAATGTCCCTAAGTTATCATTGGAGCATGAATCTGTCTCTTCGGCTCTGAAAATCTCAAAACCTTCGATACCGACTCCTGTTTTGGCACCGGTCCTGCCTCTGGCCTTACTATGCTTATTTTGACTTCAGCACCTGTGGTCACTTCGGCTCTGGGCACACCTTCAACTATGCCATTAGTTTTCATTTTGGAACTGTCCATTTCAGCTCCGAGTACCACTTCGGCACCGAGCATTGTACCAACCTCACTGGATTTGACCCATTTACTTCCGGTCTCAAAACTAGAGACTTCATTGTTGGCAGACCTTGCACCATGGACCCAATACTCCCCCTCCATTTCTGGGTCAAGTGTATAGTCCATTCCTTGAACATCTTGACTCTCCATCTGGAGTATCCACTAGATCCACCAGGAGCCTTTCGGATCACAAGGTGGTGCGTCTTGTAAACCAACTGTTGTTAGCCATAGGGATTCCTTCACTTTCTAAGACCCATCCACTTTCAGGACTTGGGTTGCCTTACCCACGGACTCCATATTACACTCCTCATTTGACCATTTTGGTTCTGAAGTCTTCTGCTCTGACATCTTCTTGGAACCTATCACCTCTGTCCCTATAGTGCATCTCACTCCAGCTCTGAATTTGCCCCTTTGGTCTTTGGTTCCTGCTGAACTGGTCCTTCCTCAATCTGGGGATTGGGGGACGGGTGCGTCAGTCTCAGGTATGGAGCCGCCTCTCTCCTCGGTTCCATCTTAGGTGCTGATGGCCGTGTCTGTGCTGATCCTGATTGAGGCTCCATCCGTGGGGGCAGGTTCATCGGAGCAGGGAGTGAACCCAGTCCTGAGATTGTCTTTCTCGGCTCCGGACTCCCATCCCTCTTTGGGCAGGCCTGCCTTCCATGTAATGGAGAGGGCTCTTACTTCTGGCAGCACTCCTTTGATGCCAGAATCCCAGTTTTCACCCCCTGAACTACAGCTGTCACAGACCACACCCTGAGACACTGGGCAGAGAAGCCGCAGGACATCCCTGTTCAGGGTACCCACTCTTCCGAGTCTTCCTCAGAGACTCCCACTGAGGAGCCCCCTCGAAAGAAGACGTGCAAAAGGAAGCACATGGACTCATCCGAGGAGTCCTTAATGGAAGAGCTGGATTACAATGATGGTGAAGGATCCCCAGGGTCAACCTCCTTCAGAGACATCCTGGAGATGTTAAAGCAGAGAGGTGACTGGAAGCCCTACAACCCTTCATCTGAGGAGTCCATGTTGCTGCAGGCTTTTTGCCCCAGCCTTCTACCTCTTGGGTGACCCCTGCCTGCCAATGAGCTTGTCCAGCTTGTTGTGCAGCATGCTTGGAAGAACCCTGATTCTATTGAGGCGATCCCTCGGAGACCAGACAAAATTCTTTTCCCTCCCGAGGAGAACCCGCATTGGTCCAATGGGTTACCAGTTAATGCTATGGCGGCGGTGATGGCCATGAAAAAGGACTTTGCTGAAGAAAGTTCCACTGTCCACCCACCCAACAGGGAGTCCTGGGGAGTGGACAGATTTGGGAAGTGTGTGTTTGCATCAGGGACCTTTGCTATATAGTCTCTGATTTATTTGGCACATTTTACGAGGCTCCAGAGGGACTTGATCTCCGAACTCTCTGGGATGCTCACAGGGCAGTTGTCTGATGAGGTCAGGGACAAAGTGGCCTCGCAGCTCGCAATACTGGAATCAATATCCAACTCTTCCATGAAGTTGCTGTCACACGTGACCAAAGGGGTGGCTAGAGCAGTGGGTTCAGGCATTGCTATGAGGCGTCATGCCTGGATGCGCATTTGTGACCTCATGGATCCCTTCAAGTCTTCCTTTCTGAATGCTACTATCGAAGCTTCATCCCTTATTGGCTCCAAAGTGAAGGATACACTAGCCAGGTGCAAGCAAGATGGAAAAACACTGTCTGCCATAGGCCTATGGTTTTCCAACTCTCAACACATCTTTTCCAGGAATCAGAGGAGTGGGAATATGTGGCATAAGAAATATCAGGGTCCTTTCTGTGCTGCACGTGGTGATGATACTCCCAGAGGCACAGGGGGTAATGATTCCAGAAGATGCCCCTATAGAGGCAGAGGAGGTCCTCGTAACCAAGGCTTCAGGGACTCTTTCTCTGGACAGCCTTATCAGTGCTCCTGAGGGACAGCCTGATTGCTTACCTCTGGAAGCAGTCGTGGTCATTTCCCTCTGCACCAAGCTGCCTGGCAATCTAGCATCACTGATCGTTGGATGCAGAACATTATCACCTGAGGTTACACCATTCCCCTTTCTTGTCAGCCAATATTTCCAAGAAAACTTCCCGATGTTCCACCCAGTCAAAGGGAAGAAGCAGCTTCAGAGATTATAATGCTATCTCAAAAAAGAGTCATCCAACCAGTCCTACCAGATCAGAGCTGATCCGTATTTTACTCAAGATTCTTTTTGGTGCCAAAAAGGACAGGGGACTGGAAACCCATTTTGGATCTCAGCAGTTTAAACAAGTCTGTCACCCAAACCAAATTTCGGATGGTCACGGTTCAGTCCATCCTTCCCTTTTTAAGAGAACGTGATTGGATGTGCTCTATAGTCCTCTGGGATGTGTATTACCACATCAAGATGGACAAGCACTCTAGCAGCCTGCTTCCCTTCTGGCTAGGAGCCAGTCATTACCAATTCTGTGCCCTGCCATTCAGTCTCTCTACAGCTCCCAGAGTGTTCACGAAATGCATGGCAGTGGTAACAGCTCACTTGAGAATAAAAGGATTCCGGTGTTTCCATATCTAGATGACTGCCTCCTTACTGCCCTCACTGAGCATCTTCTGGTAACAGCACTGCACTATACTCTCTATCTGGCAAAATTGTTGAGAATAACGATACATTGGGAGAATTTAAATCTTATCCCTACACAACAAATAGAGTTCATTAAAGCAGTGTTCACTACCTAGTCCTCTCTGGTATCACTCTCAATTCACAGACGCTATTGATTGAGGCTTCAACTCCATGTGATACTATCTCAAACAACAGTCTCTGCAAGGGAAGTTCTTCAGGCCCTAGTTTCTATGGCTGCATCAATCCCAATAGTGCCTCTAGCAAAGCTATATATGCGAATTCTGCAATGGTTTCTTCTGTGTCAGTGGTTCCCAAACTATCACCCCCTCAATTACCAGATTTGAATAACGAACTCCTGCAAACAGGAGCTGCTTTGGTGGTTGAGGCCAGATGTAGATATTTGTAGTCACCCATTTTAACCTCCTCAGCCCACAGCCATTCTGACCACGGATGCTTCCCTGATTGGGTGGGGGGGCCATTTCCAGGGAAAGACCATCTAAGGCACATGGTCCACCTCTGAGGTTTACCTGCATATCAATGTTCTGGAACTGAGAGCTGTGCTGTTAGCATTGCAGGCCTTCCATTCGGCTCTCCCTTCTGAGACAATTGCAATTCAATCAGACAATATGTCAGTGGTCTGGTACATTAACAAGCAAGGAGGAATCAATTCCTACCCTCTATGTCGAGAAGCCATGAGAATTTGGCAGTGACCAATAGCTTCCAACTGCTTTCTGATAGCAATGCATATCCCAGAGAGCTCCAATGTGATTGCGGACAAACTGAGCAGATGCATCTTCATACCCCATGAGTGGTCCCTCAACCCCGAGATGGCATCTGTAATCTTCAGCTACTGGGCCAACCTTGCTGTGATCTTTTCACTTCCCCATCAAACATCAAGTGCAGTAGCTATTTCACCCTACTTCCCCTGGAGGTGGAGACACCAAGAGGCACTCTGGTCCATGATTGTCCCATGGGACTTCTTTACACTTATCCTCCCATCCCTCGGATCCCACAGTTTCTAAAGAAAGCTCTTCGGTTGAGATGCAAGGTGATCCTCATAGCCCTATTCTGGCCTCAACAAGTTTGGTTCCCCTTCCTTCAGCCTCACATAGTATACCTGCCATGGATTCTGGACCCTCTACCAGATCTGATTACTCACCTTCAAGGGTTGAATCACCCAAATCTGTCCAGTCTCAAGCTAACAGCTTGGTTTCTCCACTTCCACTAGTCACCAGGCAAGCTAATCTCTCCTCGCCTGTGCGAGACATCATTCTGGCCTCTCACAAACCATCCACCAGAAGACTATATCAGGATAAATAGAAAAGGTTCTCCATCTGGTCCAAGGATAACATGCTCGACCCATATTCGGCTCCAGTAACTGCAGTGCTTCAATACCTGGCTAAATTTTTTGATAACGGAGCCTCTGCCTCTATGGTGGAGTGCATCTAGTGGCAATTTCCAATTTCCACAGTGGTATAGATGGCACCCCTTATCTCTTTATGCCTTTGCAAGGCTTTCCTCAAGGGGACCTCTCATATCAGGCCTCCTGCCAGACAGCCCATGGAACCATGCTACCTCACTCTAGTCCTTCAGTCTTTGACTCAAAAACCCTTTGAACCTGCTGCTAAGTGTCACCTAAAGTTTTTGTCTAGGAAATCTTTGTTCCTGGTATGCATTACCTCTGCCAGAAGAGTCTCGGAGCTGCAGGCATTGTGTATCAAGAGGCCCTATCTGATCTTTCATAAAGACAGAGTGTCACTTCAGACGAATCCATCCTTTCTTCCCAAAGTTGTTTCTGAATTCTCCATTAACTAGACCATTTATCTACCAGTGTTTTTTCTGAATTTTGCCAATAGAGGAGAGTATTGTCTTCACTCCTTAGCCATACATAGACAATTGAGATTTTACTTAGGACCATACCTATCCGTAAATCTGAACAGCTTTTCATCTCCTTTTCTGGGCCCAAAATGGGAGAGGCTGTTTCCAAGGTTACATTATCTAGATGGCTAAGGGACTGCATATGCTTCACCTATTCCCTCCATAATAAACCTATGCCAAAAGTTAAAGCTCACTCCACTAGATCTATGGCAACATCTATAACATTCCATTCCAGAGCTTCCATGGATGACATTTATGCAGCAGCTACTTGGGAAGACAAATAACATGCTTAAGGTGAGAATCTTGCAGCACCTTTCTAGTATTAGAAATGGAGATGAAAGAAATGCATTATGCAGGCATGTAAAAGAATTCCCAACACATATTTTTAAATTTCGGGCCATTGTTAATGTGAGACTAAACAGTAGGGGGGGGTGACATTAAGTTACAAACAGAACTGGCAGAAACCAGATGGATAGTCGATTTAATGGCCAATAGGAAGCCAGGATTAAATGAAGTTATACCTATTAAACCTGTCCTACAAAATAGGCGTTTTTTTATTGAATGTGATTGGTTGTTGTCATATATAAAATGTTTGCTTAATGTTTGAATCACATCTGATGAAGGGTATATCCCGAAAGCGCTCATCCTGTGTACTGTATTTTTTAGTTTTAATTAATAAAAGCCTCAAAAGTACAGCAGTGTTCCACCTTGCTTTTGTTCCTTGGATTACCAGTTTGCTGCTCAGGTGGACTTTAGCACAGCACTAGATTTTTTGACTTTAGTTCTTCTTGTGGTATATAGTGCTGTGCATGCTATGGAATTGAACATTACTGCTGAAAGTAGCTCTCTTTCTGCTGGAAGAGGGCAAATTTGTGATAACAGGGCATGGAGTTCTAAAAGATTCTTTAACAAGGACAATCCTCTTTTAAACCTGGGTTTTACAGTACAGAAGGCTGGTTCAACAGAACGTTTGAAGCCGGTAGCTATGGATAAAAACTTTGAAGAAATGATACGAGATTTGAATTATAAAGTAAGTAAACTACAACGGCTCCAATGGCAATTCCACCATTTAGAAGCCTGTATTGACTATGGAATAGTTCCGAGGGGGATGAGGATCCTTTGCATGCCTGCACAAGGAGACCGCCACCCGGAACGTCTGGCAAAATGGCAGTCATTGAATATCTGTACAAGTTTCAAATACATGGAACTCCTTAATGAGTTCTTTACTCCAGAACTAGAGGGTCTTAAAAAAGAAGTGACTATTTTACAAAATAAATTAGAGTCGGAATTCACGGATGTTAAAAGCGTTGAACGCTTAGAAGCACTGTATGTATCATTTGCCGAAAACGATAACAGAATAAAAAAACAGAAGATGAGTAAATTACATAGAGACTTCGAAGACTTTTCCAACGGCAATATCTTTGTTTGGCCGAAGACAAATGTATTTAAGCCTTCTGGCTTTAATGGGAAGAGATTGGCTGATCTTCCATCAGAAGGGAAGAGTCGGAGGGGCAGCGTGAACGTCGTGACATCAGACTGTTTACCAGAAGGGAGGAATTGGAAGGGGAGCGTGAACGCCGGGACATCTGTTACACGCAGTAATTCGTTTCCCACGCCTGATCGAGAGCAGGAGATTTCGCTCGTCGAGGAGAGTGGAATAGGAACGAATACAGACTTTTCAACAGTTACAGTAAGTTGCCCTGCGCAAGTGGAAGGGGAAACCATTACCGCTGATCCTATTGCTGGAAATAGAACAGCCGTAGGAAGCTGCTCTATGCGAGAGGTTTCTGATTTGAAAGAAAAAAGTATTGTGGCCGTTGAACCTCGAACAGTTAATGATGTTTCCACAGGTGATACCTGTGGATTGCAAGCCAACAGAGACAATGGTATGGGAGCACGACCAAAAACCCAGATGGAAAGACAGAATTTTCTCGACCTATTACCCGCTCCAGTAAAAAAGAAAGGCTCTTGGAAAAGGTCTCTGAGCGAGGACAGAGGGGCAGACAAAAGGAGAAGGACTCTGAACTGACTACTGGTGACTCTAATGGTATTGTCTTTAATTTATCATCTTATGTTTTGAATGAAGATGAACTTGTTGTCCTTAATAAAGGGCTAACCTTTGTCCCAGGTAAATGTGGAACATACAATGATATGGTAATGGATGTTATGCTTTTTTGCAGAAGTGTTGCTTTGAAACTGTTATTTGGCAATAATAATATGGATGTCTTTTCCCTTAAAAAACCCAGTGGATTTATTCCTCCTCTGACACCAGCTTTACATTTATTTATTAATGCCTGCGAGCAGGATTTTATTCAATATTTTGAAGAAGGTGAATTTAGTAAGTTTTATAATTTAACTTTTAAGCAGAGGACAGCCCTTAAAGGACTCAGTGAAAATAAAGATATAATTATAAAAAAGGCAGACAAAGGAGGAGCAGTGGTATTATTGGATACCGTTTGGTATAATAAAAAATTAAGTGATTTACTACAGGATAAAAACACCTATACTCAGATTAATCCGTTAGGTGTAAGACAAGTTATTGATAGAGTACTGTTATGTTTACAAAAATTGTTGAATGATATGCTTATATCTGAAGAAACATACAACTTTCTTTTGATAGAAAAGCCGGTTACCCCCATATTCAAAGCACTTCCTAAGATTCACAAATCCCTCAGTGACCCACCCCTACGACCAATTGTTTCTGGCAGGGGATGGGTCGCTGAGAATATTTCCATTTGGGTTGAATATACCCTTAAACCGTACCTGAGCTTAATGGACAATATTTTAAAAGACACAGGACATTTTTTAATGTCTCTGGGAGAAATGAATAATAATGTATGTTCTGTTAAGTTACTGATGGTCACCATGGATGTACAAAATGTATTCACGGTGATTAATAACAATTATGGTATTAATACTATTGGTGAACTTTTGGAAAAATTTGGAGCAAGTAAAGAGAAAATTGCTTTGGTCAAGACTATGCTAACTTTAGTTTTAGAGAATAATGTCTTTATGGGGGCAAATTCATTATACAGGCAGGTGCAGGGGGTAGCCATGGGCACCCCCTGCGCCAATACCTATGCTAATTTGGTACTCTCACATTGGGAAAATACCTATGTTTTAAATAATGATGCTTGGAAAAGCTATATAAAGCTTTATCTATGTTTTGTAGATGATGTCTTTCTTTTATGGGATGGATCTGAGCAAAAGTTAGGAGAATTTGTGGAATTTTTACACTCGACCACTACATTTTTTAGGTTTACGGTAAAACATTCATATGACTTCATAGATTTTTTAAATGTTCGGGTGGGACAAGATGATTTAGGTTTTAATTCAAAACTTTTTAAGAAAGTGTGCTGGAAGAACACCCTTTTATCTTTTGATAGTATGCACCCCAGATACACACACCCAAATGTTGTACAAGGGCAAGTTAGTAGGGCTTCCAGGATATGTATGGAAGATTCCTTTTTTAAAGAAGAAGTTGCTAACCTTAAAGATTGTTTTAAAAACAGGGGCTATAAGTCTGAAATGGTGGATAAAGTTATAGATAAAAGTAAAGACCTAAGACCTAATATACACAAACCATGGATAAAGCGAACTAAGAATGCTGAAAACAATATAGATAAGAGCAATCGACATATGGGGCCGCAATTGATGTTTACTTATTGTAGTAACATCAAAGATGCGTGCAATATAGTACGTAAGAATTGGAACATCCTTACAAGTGACCATAGTCTGAAGGACATTGTGGGACCTTTCCCTAGTTTTAAATATAGAAGGAATAAAAACTTAAAAGATTTATTATGTAAGGAACATTTTACTAATAACATTAAACATCAGGCTTTGTTTAGCACAGGGACAACACCTTGTGGACTTTGTAAAGCTTGCCCTAACATAAATAAAGACACATAGTTTAGACATCCAGTCACAAATAAAACATTCTTTTTTAAGGGAAAGGCCACTTGTCGTACTACTGATATAGTTTACTTAGCAGAATGCTGTCATTGCCCATGTTTTTATGTTGGGAAGACAAATAACATGCTTAAGGTGAGAATCTTGCAGCACCTTTCTAGTATTAGAAATGGAGATGAAAGAAATGCATTATGCAGGCATGTAAAAGAATTCCCAACACATATTTTTAAATTTCGGGCCATTGTTAATGTGAGACTAAACAGTAGGGGGGTGATATTAAGTTACAAACAGAACTGGCAGAAACCAGATGGATAGTCGATTTAATGGCCAATAGGAAGCCAGGATTAAATGAAGTTATACCTATTAAACCTGTCCTACAAAATAGGCGGGTTTTTTATTGAATGTGATTGGTTGTTGTCATATATAAAATGTTTGCTTAATGTTTGAATTACATCTGATGAAGGGTATATCCCGAAAGCGCTCATCCTGTGTACTGTATTTTTTTAGTTTTAGTTAATAAAAGCCTCAAAAGTACAGCAGTGTTCCACCTTGCTTTTGTTCCTTGGATTACCAGTTTGCTGCTCAGGTGGACTTTAGCACAGCACTAGATTTTTTGACTTTATGCAGCAGCTACTTGGGCTAAGCCTCATACCTTTATCAATCATTACAAATTGCACCTGGTCTCCAAAGGGAGAGCTGCCTTTGGCTTAATGGTACTCAGGAATGTTCTTCCATAAGGGCCACCCATGGACCTCAAGGTAGCTTGGGATTCTGTCCCATCAGTGATGAATGGAAAGAAGATTAAAAACATCAGATAAAGAAATTATGTCTTACCATAATGTTCCATCTGTGTTCATCTTCTTTCATTCATCATTTCTTACCTTCCTTCCCCCTCCAAAGGCCCCTGGGGGATGCTTTGGGTCTAAGTGGTGCTCTAGGGTACTTGTGCAGCAGTGGCTCGGCTTTACTCCTTTTATAGCAAACTCAATCTGAGGTAACAGGGAGAAGGGCATTCTGGGTAGAGACTTAGCTCGAGAGTTTTTTTCCAAGTGCGAGCTTAGTAATAGGCCGACTCAGAGGGCTTGGAACCAAACCCATCAGTGATGAATGAAAGAAGATAAACAACACAGATGGAACGTTATGGTAAGACATAACTTATTTTTCTTTGTAGACTCCTTTCTGTGGCTGTATTCCAGTAGGTTTTGGAATTCGCAGAGCAAACCAGCACTGAGTCTACACAGTTGCTTTATAGCTTGTTGAATAGCTCCTCCATCTTGGATTGGTTGATTAGCATACAGTTCAGCTGTTTATGTTGCAATTAGCTTTTCACTGTGTTTACCATGGTTGCATGACTCTAAACACTGTGTAGATTTGTTTACTGAATACAAAACAGTATGCTACCATGTACGCATTGTGGCACGAAGCATACATGGTCTTAGTAGACTGTTTAGAATTTATTGAATCTGGCGTAAGTACTTTTTTACCTGTCATAAACTATATTGTCCAAGCCTTTGAAAAGGCATGTGAAAATGATTTATACAATATAGTTTCTATGCACAACAAACATACATTTTCGAACATGACTAAAGAGAACAGAGTCCTTTTAAACACCCTTATCCAAAATTGAAATCTTAGGATAATGAAACCTAAAAGGGTGGGAATGTTGTATGATGTGACACCATTGACTAAGTGTCTGAAATGTTTGTAATTTTACAAAACAGAGAAATGTATTTACAGACTTCTAGAAATAAAGTTAATGTGGCTTATATGGGAATTGACTTGTACCCAGAGGACTGTTAATTATGAGGAATCCTCACCTCTTTATATAATTTTTTTATTTAATTCTACACCTATCATTCCAAAAATCTTTGGAATCCCTAAAGTAGATAAAAAGATATCTAAGCCACCATTTAAACTGATAATGGCAGCCCAGGGGTCTGAGACACACTCTTTAGTGGTATATGTAGATAGCATGATAAAAGTTATTTTGGGGTATTTTCCTTACATTTTGAAAGCTTGATTAAGGGGCAGTTTATAAGGTTGTATAGAATGATATCTGTTAAGAACTTATTATCAAAGGAGTTCAAGACATTAGAAGAAATGTTTGCGAATAGAAGATATCCAAAATATATGGTAAAAGAAATCAGTGGCAATATATTTAAGGAATGGGGTGTTCATTATTAACCACTGCTAGGTAAAGAACTAGTTAGACAGGAGAACAACAGAAAAGGTATAGGCAAAATGGCTGAAATTGGTAATGATTTAAATAAAGATTTTAAGAAAGCCCTAGTAGTCATTAAAGGTAAAAGAACTAGTTGGAAAAATTGGAACATTTTTAACATTAGTGCAGACATAAAATGTATTGTGGGGAAAAGCTACATTTTGTGTATTAAAAAGGCAGACAATATTAAAAATCTATTAGAAAGAACAAATATAGGAGGTACCCTAAATCATGGAGAAAAGCTACAAAAAATGCGGTTCGTGTAACCAATGTCAATACATTCTAAAACAAGAAGAGTTTCATCTTGAAAATGGTATTAACTCAGATGCCTAGAATTTGGTAACTGTAATACTAAGGCTATTATTTAAATTGCTATTTGTGCATCTAGTCCTTCTTTTTATATAATAAAGACAGAGAGATCTTTTAAGAAGCGTATATATGAACACTATTATGACATAATGAAAGGGCATAACAAGAATGCATTAAGTAGATATAAGGAGTCTTGTATGGAGTACAATAAATTTTATTTTGCAGTTTGGGAAAAAATAAATGCAAACCCTGGGGTGGTTCTTGGGAAACTATGACTGAGTATGAGGAATTATATTAGCAATTAAAACTGAGAGCCAGTCATACCCCGGGTTGAATGACTATATATCCCTACTACTGGTTTTAAAACTGAGAGCAGCAAAATTGTAAATACTTGATTAGAATTATATTTGCAGCATATTTTTATGGTTTGCCACAGGTGTCAATATAGATAACCATGTTTTTTATCAAATAATTTACTAAACAATTTTACTGGATTTGATGAATGAATTCAAATGTTTTATAACTATCAATATTTAATATGTTATTGTTATATTTAACTAATTACTGAAGATGCAGTTAAAACATCACGGGCTGTATGTATTCTAAGTTAATTAAATGAGGTTTAGCTCTGAAATCTTTATATTTAGTAGGACAAAAGCTGTTAAGCACAACTGGACTTTTATTTTTATTTATTTAAATAAAATTGGTTGCTCCATTACTCCTGTCTTGGCAGGGCTCTTAGTTTTACTTATTTGCATATCTACTGCTTTTTGGTGCTGTGTAGGAGTTTAGAGATAAACAAAGTATGTGACTCTGTTGCCCATTGGTGGGGGAGGTTGCAGAGATGCAGAACCTAATAACTAAGGCTATAGTAACTAAAATCTCAAAATACATGCTGGGTACCTCCAACATCCTCATGGAAGAAGAATGGAAAGATCTATCTAGACAGTAGGAACCAGAAGTACTATACTTTGATATATGAAGGACTCAAGCCATGTATGGCTAAGTAGACTAGCAGCAAAGCCTTGAAAGTAATATGCAATCAAACTGTCAGCCAGTGAGGATTTTGCAGAACTGGAGTAATAAGAAGATATCCTGGAGTATCAGTAGGTAGTCTAGCTACAGAGTTTTACACCACTTCTAGGAAGCATCAAGTAGTGGGCATTACAGTAAATGACAAAAGATGATACTGAGGCATGAACCGCCACTGACACGCCTTCTAAATGAAGAAAGCACTTAACATGTGGACTACCATGAAGGCAAAAACAGGATGACTGCAAGACAAATGATACCTCGTCCTTAAGAGTCAGTATGCTATTAATCACTATGCCAATATTTTTAAACTTCTTCAAAAAACCAAAAGTGTCACAGTTATACACAAGGGAAGGATTTAGGACTGGGCAACTGAAGTTCCTTAAGATAGTGTTGATGGCTATAGCAATGGTCTTGGCAGTGTTGAGCCTCAGATGATTGTCTGTCATCCAGTCCTTGTTGCATTACAAATCTTTTCATAATAAATCAACAGAAAACACTTTGCCCTGAGGAAAGGAGAGGTAGAGCTTCATCAGCATAACAACTGTACCGATGACCTCACTTTCTGATGAACTCATCCATTATAAGCATATCCCTAAAGAATAACAATGTGCTCAGCAAGAAAACTCTGTGTAATGTCAAAAGTGACAGGATAATCAGATAAAAAAATGTATCCTTGTCACAAACTGCTGCATATATCCCGAAAAGTAGGAGAAATCTATTTCAGAATGGTTCCTGTGGCTCCAGGAGTGGCCTTAGTTCAACTGGTGCCCTAGGCAAAAGGGCTCCATGGCACCCCACCCACACACCACCTGGTGCCACTATCCTGGCCTACCTACAGCAAATAAATACTGGAAAAGTGTCCCTGCTACAGAGATGCACTAGGCAGCTGCCTGGTTGGCTTATGCCTAAGGCCGGCTATGTGTGGCTCCACAGTAGGGTCACATCTGATACAGTAAAATGCTGTGCTCCATCTTGTCAAACACAGGAGATCAAAGAGGACAAGAATAAAGTAAAACCTTTGATCCTTCATTACTATAAAATTATTAAACACCTTAGTGAGGCTGTCTCAGTACTGTGTCTGGTCTGGAAATCAGACAAGTATGGATCATGAACATAGTATTCTGCAGGAGAAGAATCAAGCTGCAAAAAATAAATAAATAAATAAATAAAACAGTTCTCAATAATTTTACTGAAATGTTAGACGCAGGGCAGTGATTAGTCAAATTGTTAGAGTTGCGGGAGTAATTATTTGAATCACCTGGATATAAATTATGTTTCTTTGAAACTGGGGTAACCAAGACCTCCTTCGATGTAGATGGAAAGACACTAATAGTCAAAGAAGCAGAAACAACTTAGTAAATACTGAAATAAGCATATCAGTGTCATTCTTCTTGTGTAAGCATCTAGCCAACAGGTAACAGACTGCAAACCTGAAATTAAAGAGACCAGTGCAATATTGTGAACAACCTAAAACTCATACCTGGATCCAGTCAGCAATCGCACATGACCACTTTAAACTCCTAGTGAGCTTATCATAGAAGAAGAAACTGATCTTAGTGATACTAACAGCTGCAAAAACTGAGTGATCCAGTCATACTCATCAGAAGGAAGTGCTATGCAGGAGAAAAGACCAGCTGGAATACTTAGGCTGCCCAACACCCAAAAGAGCTCAGACTGTTGGTAAGAAAGCAAAGAAATCTCATTGGACAGGATTGCTGACATCTTATGGGAATTTTTATCTTGATAAATAACTATGTGGAATGTCAAATGTGACATCAAACCTAAGCTTGATATCAAAACAGCCATTGTGTCTCCACTTAAACTTGAGCCATTGCCCAGATCATCTCATGATACAGAGTTCCAAATTAAGCCATAGTTCTCATGGCTTGAGATGTACTTGGCATACATGAGACAGTGTAAACATATCAAGTGAGGAATACACAGCACTACTGTATGCTCCAGGTATCTAAGCAGGAGCATTTTCACTGGGCAAAGAAAGGTGATAATGAAAGGCTGGAACAAACTGGTCATGAGTTACAGCTTGCCAGTGTTTACATTCCATTAGCTCAGGGTTGGGGGGGTGTAACTGAGTAAACACATCATAAACTGAACAAGTTAGTGGCCTGACAATGAAACACATTCCACCAGCATGTCACAGATAGATATACCACTACTGGAACCCATATCCAAGGTATGGCCAACATGATGGGTAGCAGGCTGATTACTTGAGTGAAACTAAATTGTTGGAACCCCATACCCTAGGTATGTGCAACATGATCGGTAGCAGGGTAATTACCTGAGTGAAGCTAAATTATTGAAACTCCATACCCTAGGTATGTGCAACATGATGGGTAGCAGGGTAATTACCTGAGTGAAGCTAAATCATTGAAACTCCATACCCAAGGTATGTGCAACATGATGGGTAGCAGGCTAATTACCTGAGTGAGTCCCTTTTATTTTGGTGTGTTTTTTATGCTACCCATTGGCTAAGAAGTTCATGGCAGCACCTGTTCAGGTCACTGTACCTATACCTGAACTGTTCACCAGTGTGGGTGATACCTGTGGTAAGGGATTGCCAAGCATTTCACTTTGTACTGGCGAACCTCATAAAAGTTCCCCAGCAGGTGCTTAACAGTGTTTCCTTTGCAAGAAGTATAGAAAGATCTTAGTTTCATTCCTGCATCTTGCAGGAATCCTTCCACTGTATGCAGCCTCAGAAAAAATGGCCACTTCACAGGTTGCAGTCTTGATGTAGATGAAATCATAATCACATAGATTCATGTTGAGTGTATCACATGACACCCATCAATATGAAGCAGAGCAGCATGACAGTGCCAAACACAAGGAATGGACACATAGATGAGTGGAATCCAAGGGTGGTAGTTAGGGTGTGAAAGATTCATTGGCTTACATGTACTTAGCCACTACAGCCTATATCCTTGTTCACGGTTACACTACAACACTTCCACAAAGCAGATTTATACACCTGCTGCCCCACAGGGGTCACCAACCCATCAGTAGATGCACAATGTGCTTTACAGTCCTTTAGGATTGTTCATAGTCAGGTAGGAGCCTTGTTGTATACCCCTGATATTTTGATATGGTATGCATTGCATACAATGTGCAATTCAGATAGATTTCCCCATAACTGCATGTAACTGTTATGCTGCAAAACACAAAACTGTGCAAAAAACTTAGTCTTTGCAGTGTTCATCACACCATGGAAAGACCAAAGTAGGAGTAGTGGTAAGAGCAGAATTTTGCACAAAGGTGAAAGGTAAAGTTACACCTAGTAAAGCAAGTCTTCATGGGAAATCGTCATGTGGACTGACTGTGAGATTAGTATCATTACTCTTTTGCTGTTGTTGAAGCAAGTACTATTTTCATATGTACCTACTGACAGGGGTTGAATGGCACAAGAAGGTGTGGGATTGAGCTGTGCAGCACATTATCACAGTGCTTCACAGATTTCAAAGTGGTGTAACTTGTGATAGGGTCAGGAGACAAAGGCCATAACAAGCCATATAAAAGTGTGGGCATTTAGTGCCTGAAAGTATTTTTTTCTTTTGGTGGGGGGCATAGCCACCTACAGACAGCTATGTGAGGAGCACAGGATCTCCTGCAATGATGGATGCCAAGATTGGGCCTGAAATGTGGGCAGCATTAAGCCATCTAGTTAGTGTCAGTTTTGTCATGCAAGATGCACTAAGACCTCTCTTATGCAGTATTGACAGAATGGCCTGAGTTGCAATGCATGCTTACATTTTTTTTACAATGAAACTTAGAGGGCAATGCGATGTGGGACCAGAACACAGACTGACTGACTGGCAGGAGGCTGGTGTATATGTGTGGACCATGTGTTGGAAATCCATTACTGGTCAATATGCATAGGTTGCTGAAAAAAGACATGCCACTATACAGTCCTTCCCCAAAATTCCTAACGGGACAGTAGTAGGACCTGTCTTGTAATACTGTGTTATGGTAGGGGTGCACCTACTGAGTGTCTGCACTCCTCAGCAAATGCTGCATTTATGATATGTCTGCTCACTGATCATAGCTCTATTTCCACATTTACAGGTTATGAAGTGGTGCTAAAAGAAAGGATGTGCCTTAAAAAGTTCTCTCAGACAGAGACAGATGTCCTATTAAATTACCTCTCTGAGCAAGGACAGAAGATACTGTTGACAGATATATGCAGCCAAGCCTTCCAGGACCAAGTATGGCATGAGCTAGTGGTGTCTGTTAGTGGTGTTGGTGGCCACAACAGGGCAGTTCATCAGGTCTGGTCATTGACATGATCTCACATTCTTACTAGAAGGTCCATGCCATTGCATTGATGTGGATGGCCAGAGGTGGACTTCTCTATCACAGACCACCCTGACTGCCATGGAAGAACTGCTGTTGTCCTTGTCTGAGAAGTCAAATTGACTTTACTTGCCAGATACCTGTTGGAGATGATCAGCATGCCTGTTCCTGCATCACTGTTGATGATGATTATGATGGAAAAAAGTTCCTGTAGAAAAAATAGTCAAAACTGCATATATCTTAGTATCCACAAGGATCATATTTCATGTATTCCATGAGATTCTAAGTGAGGACAGCACATGTGCACCAGCTGTTATACAGTGTTGCTGTCCACACAACAGTGGTCAACTATATCTGTGTCATGGAGGTAATGATAGTTTAGGTACAGCTGGATATTTCTGTGATACAGAGGGTAATGGCACACCCCATTCATGAATATTTGATGTGAGAGTGGTCTCTAACATAAGCTGCTTGGCTAGGACAGCTGCTATACCAATCACTGTGGCTTGGTATCTCTCCCTGTTCACCAAAAAATCTTAGTGTTCAAACTTGCTGTCAGCTGCAACTGACTGTACAATGTGTATACTTTTCTGAATATCTCTGCCATATTGTTTAACTTCATTTGCATTCACAATGGGTTTATTAACATAATGTTGCTCATCTCCATATTATTATATAATCATCAGCATATGATGATGGCCATGCAGTTTCATCTGCTTTTGCAATAGCGGTGCATGTATCTATGAATGAGTCCTACCTTTATGCCTCTACTAATCATATGGTTTTGTCTACCACAGTGCTCTGTTTCTTTCTGAATCCTGCCCTATGCATTTTATGTCTGAGTACTTCTATCAATTGCACATGTACGGTTTTCATCATTATTATGCACGCTAAACATATTTGTATGCTTAGTAGAAAGAGGTTCTCTGGTTCGATTCTCGGCTGGGGTGCCTTCTGTGTGGAGTTTGCATGTTCTCCCTGTGTTCGCGTGGGTTTCCTCCGGGTACTCCGGTTTCCTCCCACATTCCAAAGACATGCATCTGGAGCGTTTCTCCCCGGGCCTCCGCTGAAAACAGGCTCTGTGGAACCTAGTCGGACATTCCCGGTCAACAAATGTAAAATAAAATAAATAAAATAAAATAAATAAAAAGTTACTGTATTGTATAATGCTATCTTTGACTTACATTTGCGAAACATGTTTGGAGTAGTTCTGTGTCTTTAATGAGTTGTGGTATGCTGCATACAAAATCTAAGTGTTTCATTTGACTAGTGGCTTAGTGTTAGAAAACTACTTTTCTCACTAATGCTGATAGATATTCTTACTTTTTCATACTTTTACATTTTAGGTGTGTACTGTCCAGGTTAAGCCATTTTCCTTAAATGAAATCATATTTAGCTAATGTTAAATGTGTTTGCTCTATTTTTTGTAGTCTCCTTTTCACTGTATTGTTTTTAATAATGTATTTAGTGTGGAATGTATATAACAATTTAATATCAGATTTGCATTTATTATTCTCCTGACCATTTTCTTAGTCTTAATTTCACGAAGCAGCACACGTTACTGTTTCACAGAAGTACATACTTGTAATTAGTTACTTCATACGATGAACAGCATTCATGGTTCATTCTGTTAACTTGTTTGCAGCTATTGTCTACTATGTTGTTAATAACCATTCCACCATAAAAACACACGATAGCAATTGTAAGTGAAAGTAGTGGTTGTGTTTGTATGGTAGCTACTGGGTGTGTCACTTCATTTGGCTTTTTAGCCATTGCTTATCCTGAAGTAAAAGAAAGGGAAGCATTGTTAACTTTTAAGTATTAGAAAGGGGGTATGCTTTTCAGTGTGTTTATAGAGGTGCATTATCTCTGTAGGGGTGGGTTGTTTTTGATTTTAGTGTAACTTGTGCAGATGAATGTTTTGTGCAGTTACAGCTTATTTATGGATCAGTAAACAATTAAGATGAAACACACACACACAACACTGTATTACACACACAGGCATATAGGACTGGATTCAGAAAGGGCCGCACTACCAGCAAGCCCTAACATGGACTGCTACCTCAGATGACATTCCTTTCTGATTCAGAGACAGGCCCACAGCAGTGATCCTATGTGATCACTAGGATTACTGCAGTGGGTCATCTCATCAGCCCAATGAGGCTTTCTGGGGAGCTGCCTATCCCAATTAGCCATATACTATCCCCCAGAAATGCCTGTGGTAAGGCATTTACACAGATGAGCAATTCAACTCAGCCAAAAGTTCATTTTTACCTATTACTTTCAATGTGTGAGATTGCATTAGTGGTTACGTGCCGAGGAGTTAAGAGAATGGGCAAAGGGGTTTACATGTATGGAGGACTGTGGCTGAATGTGTGAATGCGTACATGTGTGTCTGTGCATGTGTGTGTGTGTGTGTGTGTGTGTGTGTGTGTGTGTGTGTGTGTGTGTGTGTGTTTACATGTGTGCCTGTGTGTGCATACATACGGGTTTATGTGTGTGTGGGGGTGAGCCATCAGACCTCTAAACTCCCTTAGACTAATGAGCAAATCCTGCAACAATGTGGGAAACACTAAGTACCAGAGAAATTTAAATATTATTCTAAAGTGACTTAAAAGTTAATAGAGGAACAGGTTTACAGCACTAAAGACATGCGGTCAGGGAGAACACTAGACATCAGAGATACTCTTTAAATATTACTAGAACTTCACTTAAAAAAAGTTAATATAACAACAGTTTTTCAGCATGAAAGATGAATGGTTGGGGGCACAATAAACACCTGGGTTACTCTTTAAATATCACAACAATCCCTTAAAAAGTATTAGAACATTGGTTTGCATCACAAAAGATGTATGGGTGGAGGAATACTAGACACCAGGGATACTTTTTAAATATTACTGAGTTAAAGTAGTTCGCAAAAGGCTTAAACCACAGCAACCTATGAACAAGATAAAGCTTTCATCCTCTGCACAAGCACTAGACACCAGAGTGATCATTTAAATTACTTTAACTGTTTAAAGTAATTTAAATGATCACTCTGTTGTCTATTGCTAGTGCAGAGTTATGATTTAAATTACTTTAATTCTTTAAAATAGAAATACAGGGGCAAAAGCTTTAAATGTTGTACCATTGGTACAGGAAGCAGTGCACAATAAAGAAGAGCTTTAGTCCTCTGCACTAACATTAGAATCCAGGGAGGTGATTTAAATTACCCTAACTTTTAAAAAAGAGGGTGGAGTTTCCAACAGGTACAGGGAATTGCACCTTAACTAGACAGAACTTTAGTTCTATACACAAACTGAGGACTTGTGAGCCATTAGCTCTTGCATCCTGATGTATTTCCTGAACATTAAGAAGTATGAAACTCTAATGTCTGGTATTATGACTGATGGTTTAGGTTTATGAGTTGTTAGTGAAAGGCCTGGTATAACAGGAAAAATCAGGAGGAGTGTGTAAAATTAGAGACAGTTGAGAGGGGATGGAGGTGTGTCCATGCGGGTGGAGGGTTGACATACCTTTAAATGACTGTGATGAAGACTTTTAGACAAAGTTGTGAGGAACACTAGATGATACCAGGGCGAAATTTTATATTTTACTCTGACTAACTTAAAAAGTTAATACATGTCTGCTATTACAATATATTTTCTGAACAATAAGAATAATGAAATTCTAATGTCAGGCATTGTTGACTGGTTATAATCACCTGTGATTTAGGAGGGACAGGTAATAATTAAAGCCTATAGCAGTGGTGTTCTGTAAACTAAGGGACAAGTAAAAGGTATAGTGGTGTGTTAGTGTGTATGTGTGTGTGGGGGGGTAAATGAGGGGGTGCCTGTACCAACATAATGCAGGTATCTCCAGAGGTGATTAGCACAGCAAAGTGCTGATTAGCAGTAGCAGTAACATGATGCAGTTCAAAGACATTCTATTTAGCTGATAATGCCGTATTTCCTTATTGTGGCCAGTGTGTCTCTAAATCACATTTTCAGCAATCAAAGAAACAGACCCTTTTGGTCACTGATCATAGTACCTGTGGTGGAATTCTTTATGAATCCCATGGATACATATGCAAATATGCATACTGTATACACACACATACACATATAATGAATTCATGCATACATACACACATGCATACATGTACACACAAACACAGAATACTGATTTCAGTTTTATTACTTTTATACTTGATACATTTTGCTTTTTTAAGTTAATTAGTAGGCTAATGGGTTGATGTTCATCATTAGATTACTGTTGCAGTCAATGGCAGATTAAGTGTACCTTCAGACTCAGGCAGTTTTCAAACCATGGGTCCCCCACACACATTTTTTAAAACCATGAATACATGCATGCGTTCCTTGGCTTCATCTTCCTGATTATTTTAAATTGTATTTTTTGTTTAATACAGCAACATTTGTTAGACTGTGTTCTAAATTTGCAGTTTTGAACTTTATTTCCAGGAAGCAGTAAAACAGAATTTATTAGCCAGCAGTGGCAAAGGTATTCATTTCAGACATTTCAACCATAAAATGGCATTTAAGCTGCTGTCATTATAATATGCCAATATCTGTATGCATCAATTACAGCCACTTTATTGACTGTGTACACATCACATGTCTGATTCTGATAAAAATGGCCATCATAAAGAATTCCAATTTGCTTACCATAAATACACACTTGCCCTGCAAAGGCATATTAATGACTGTTTAGCTTTATCAGCTCAGCAGGGTCATTTATTTTTATCTACACACTCCCCTCATTCCCAGATGTCTGTATCAAAAATTAATAATGATGAAAGTAAAATATTTCAAGTTTGTTTCATACAAACACATAGTAGCCACAGTAAACTAGTCCAACTTAATTCACAGAAGTATGCACAGTAGTCCTGCAAAGCCATATTAAAGACTGTTTTAAAAATGAACAGATAATAAAAGCATAAGGTATTTTCATCCATAGGTAGCCCCATATACTTCCAGCTGTTACAGCGACTTTGTTGACTATGTACACCCCTTATTGTTTGGAAAAATAAATTACATATACTTTATTGGTAGGTTTTTATGAATTACATGAAGCTGTATAAAGATCATGTCATAAGACGGCTAGCCATATGTAGCACAATTTAAAAAGATTACCCATGATGAGGGCATAAGAAGTTTTAACCACCTGATAAGACATACTAAGTCAATATGCACAAGCTCTACAGAAGTAAAAGTAATTTGAATAATTTCACATTAAAGAGAATTATTACTAATGTAGAAGCCCCTAAAGAATAAATGGACTATGTTGCATTATAAACACTGGTGTGCTGATGATATTGCTGTGATATTTCCTGAAAATAATGGTCACTGTTGATGTGACACACCAGCCACAAGTACAAAATGGTAGAAAGGGGACTGATGGTTATGCCGATGCCAAATTCCTGAACTAGCTCAGTTATGCAATAGGGAATGGCTGGCAAAAAACAATGAGAAATTCATAATTAGCTACTAGGCATATACTCCAGGAGACCATTAAGGATCCTTGCCTAAATTCCTAATTGTCCCAAAGCACTGTCTAGTTAGTGACTTGTTCAAGGTCACATAGTCAGAAGGAGGCAAGATTCAAACACTGCCCCTTTGGCATAGGAAGCAGCTCATTAACAAGTAGGAGCTTTAGTCCTTTGTGCTAACTGACAGACAGTGGAACAGTTTTTAAATGCAGAAATCCTTTGCAGTCCAATCTTGTAGGAAAAACTCTATCACAGTAATATGTAGCAATGACTGCATAATGGATAATTAAGGCCAGATGGTTCTGATCATCACTGCAGTTAATGAAGACTATACTGATTTGATAAATGTCAACCTCATCACTATTGTCCTTGCTATAACAATCCTGCTGTGTGACATACATTGAGATTATGAATAGTGCTCGAAACTTACATTGGAATCTGATTATCTTGAGTCTGTCACTATTTCTAATGACATTCCTCACTGTCATCTGAAGCCAATCCTTTACCAATAACTTTTCTGTACTGCCGTTCTATCTTGACTCCTAAATACAGAGGATATCCATCCGCCTCCTTACCATCATGTCATCTACTTCCAAACTATGTGCTGTTAATGAACCTAAACTGAGTGTAACAATCCATAGTCCATATTTGGCAGGTAGATTTTTTTTTACATCCAGATTTCACTCAACAGAGCCATCCCAGCTAACCTAAGCTGGGCAGCTGGACAGTGGCTGGCCAGTAGCTTACTGACTGAGGGATACTGGGCTTTTTGATGGACACTTATTGACATATAGACTCCTCCCACTATAGGCTTAAGTTGTCAACCCACATATCACTGACAAATACCAATGCCCATTTTTGACAGCATTAGTCAGTGAAACTAAATCACCTAGAGACAGTTTTTATATGTCAAGTGGCTAGGTCTAACACAGTGCACAGACTGTTCCATGTTCTCCTATCTAGTGGATACTGTACACCACAGTGGATGCCTAACACAGTTGGTCTATACAAATCTTCCACAATCTAGAGTCTGTGCTGCTGCTGCCCACAATTCCATTCTTGGGTGAGTTTGAGAAGGAAACACCCAGCATATTTTGGAGAGGTGAAGGAACCTCACAGAGACATAGGGAGAAAAGGCATTATCTAGTGGTCAGGATTAAATTTTGTCCCTTGTACAAAGGAGGTGAAGGCTCCACTATCAATGTACATCTGACATCTGTATCAGAATTCCACTAAGGTTTCAGTGTAAAAACTAGCATCACAAAAGGTCTGTAAAGCTGCCCTAAAAGAGATCATTCTTTGGCACCCCATTAAGGATCCTGTTTCACCTTGGAATCTTAGCTTAGAGTTGGGGAAGCTGACCCATTACCAGTTCATGCCAGCCAGTTCAGTTGATCTAAAAATGCATTTCCTGGAAAATCCTCTTCCTAGTGGCTGTTATATGAGCAAAAAAGAGTTACCCAGTTGAAAGCCTTTTCCTGTCACCCCCCATTACCTGGACCTCCACAAAAATAGGGTCTCTGTTTGAAATAATCTTTACTTTATTCTAAATATAGCTTCAGAAACAAACCTCAATGAAACTATCCATCATCAGATTTTTTCCTCAGTTCTCCAACAGAGGGGAGTACGTGAACTTGAAGCGAACAGACAATTACAGTTTTGTTTACAGTGAACAAAGCAACACAAAAAAAATTAACAGCTATTTGTGTCCTTTACACCTGCAAGAATAGGTCAGAAGGTATCCAAAGTTACCATATTCCAGTGTCAGGCAAGATATCCTTTGTAAATAACAGTAACACTCTGGCTTTCAAATTAAAGGCATATTCTACTAGACTTAAGGCCATTTCATTTGCCTTCATCATCTTCATTGATGATGTTTGTGCTGGAGCTACATGGACGTCATTACATAATTTCTGAATACACTAAAAGCTAAATGTGATCCATAGATCAAGGTCTTCCTTCAAAGGCACCATACTCCATGTTATTCTGTCATGGTGCCACCCAAGATGTTTAGAAGGGGACTCTGTGTTGAAATGGGCAGATGAATAATCTAAGATACAGTAATCATGTACTTACCATAACACAGGATCTTGATTATCCATATCAGTCACTTCAATAATCCCACCCTCCTTCCCTTCTAAATTATCCCCATTATTCTCATGAGAGAGCTTACAGATCTTCCAAGGCCATTCAAGTCCTGCCCTTTCCAAGTACAAAGTATTTGGGGCCCTGATCATTGGCGATTATTGACCTTTTAATATGTATAACAGACTTGATCTGGAGGGACGAGGGAGGACCAGTGTAATGTGGGAGTCAGAGAAAGAGCTTGAGCTGTGAGGATGAAGTCTGATTACCAGTTCCAAATGTAAAATTGGATAGACATAAGAAATATTAGGACCAGTCAAAAGAACCTGAATTCAAGTGTATCATTTTTATTTAATTTAACTAAGACATGCAGGCATACAGTATATCTAATACATACAGTTTATCAGAATATATCGGGCTTTATTTTTTATATATCAGAAGAAAATATGTGATGTGGGGTGTAAATGAACAGTATCAACTGTGTTTGATGAATGTAAAGAGTGGTGAAAAAATTCTCGTACCTTCATATGCACTAACCCTCATCTCTTTGTGGAACAGACTCCAGGTAGGCTCTTCTGACATTAGTCTTATAATGCTATATGAAACGAAAATTGAGAACAGGATGAATTTGTTTAAAGATGCAGAAAGATTAATGTTTCTATACTACGTTTTTGGTAAATAAAAGTTTTATTATTGAGAATAGGATATAGCACTTGTAAAAATTTAGGCTGACACTTTTCTCAAATTACTTTCCCCAATCTGGGTACTACAGTTATTCAAATATAAAACACTTTCTCAATATCACCTTCTGGATAAAGTAAATTAGTTTGGCAACCTATCCATCAAGTGTCATTCCATAATTTGTTCTCTCATCTGCATTTTGGTTACTTAACTGTATCTGGATTAACTGCATTGCTTATATAATTTACAAGTTCTGCAACTTTCACCCTTATGGGTTAAAATGTTGCTGTATAGTTTTGCAATGATTGTTACTTCTATTGATGTTTGTTTCTCCTCTTTCTTTTTGTATAACTAGTTGGGTAACACATTTGTGAAGTATAGAATGCATCACTAAGGGCAATTTTACTTCATTTTCCATGTAAGTTTTTTTTTTGTACTACAGATAGCTATATTTATATAATTCTCTGTACAGTCTCTGTACATACCTAATGTTTCATGCCTTAGAAGCCAAACTAGCATGAAGGCACAAAGGTTTAATAACTTGACATTTAACTTCAATATGCTGTGGTGGTATGGTGGTAGCATTGTTACCTCACAGCAAGAGGTTCTCCTGTTCGATTCTCGGCTGGGCTTCAGAGTGCCTTCTGTGTGGAGTCTGCATGTCCTCCCCGCGGTTGGGTAGCATTTGAAAGACATGCATGCGTAAATGGGCATGTCTTCGTTGAAGGTTGGGCGTCGAGCTGGCACCTCGGCATTTCGTAAAAATCTACTGCCAATCATTAGCAGACCAGCGTTCCACTGTGTCGACCCCTTACTGGGAAATGCTGAAAGACAAACAACAAGGTACCAATCTCCTATAAAGGAAAATTGCATTGTTAATTTAAAAAAAGAGGGGAAAGAAGAGAATGCAGTACTGTATCAGAAATTATTAATTATGATGGCAACATACTGATGCATGACTGCATCACCAGGCGCAGATCAAGCCAGATCATCAAGTTCACGGATGATACCACAGTTGTGGGTCTTAGCAATGGTGACAAAACAGCTCACATAGAGGATGTGAACATCTGATTGACTTGTGTGACATCAATAACCTGGCTTTGAATGTAAATAAGATGAAAAAGTTAACAATGGATTTCAGGGGGAATCAAAAAGCACATCATCCACTCAGAATTAAAGGAGAAAGAGTGGAGAGAGTGAAGAGCACCAAATTCCTGGGGCCACATATCTAAGGACTTGTCATAGTCAATGCACAACAATGTCTACACTTCATACGAAGGCTGAGGAAGGCAAGCCTTCCACTTTCTGTCTTCAAAGCCTTCTACAGTGGTTCTATTGAAAGCACCATGACAAGCAATCTCATAATTTGGTATGGGAACTGCATGGCTTCAGACCATAGGGCTCTCCAAAGGGTAGTGAAGGTAGCGGAGAGGATTATAGGTTCCTTGCTGCCATCTTTACAGGACCTGCATGAGGCTCGGTGTCTAGGCAGAGCCAAAAAGCTAGTCAATGACCTCACTCATCCTGCTCATGGATTGTTATCCTGCTTGTCTTCAGGCAAGTCATCCAGATTTAGCAGGAGCTTCTTTCCACAAGCCATCAGACTTTTGCGCTCTAATAATGTACACAATAACAGGACATTATATTGATAAGTTACATAGCTGAAGGGAAAACTTCTCTGTGCAATACTTAATGCAGATTGCTGCAAATAATGCAGTAGGTAGACTGGTCATCCCTTACTGCTGTGCAATAACCAGGAGGCAAGATAACATTCCATGCAAATTGAAATATTAAATCTCATATTCTGTGCAGTATCTACAGGTGCAATATTGATTAAGTGCTGCTATTAGTTATATGAGCAAATAACCTACGTCATGGCACCTGTCTACTGTTACTGTATTGTTAAATAGTCATGTAGCTTTCTTGTATTTGTATGAGCTGTCTACTGTTACTGTATTGTTAAACAGTCATGTTGTTTTTCTTGTATTTGTATGAGCTGTCAGTACTTTGAGACTGAAACAATGGAATTTCATTCAGCTTACGGTGTTCTGTGGGTCTGAATGACAATAAAGTTTACATTGACTTTGACTTGACTTTGACAACAGAAGTACAATAACAGTGGAGATGGGAGTCAGATAACGTGGTGGGGTACATTGATTTCAGGGTGTAAGGTATGGCAAGTTTGCATTTTCTGTGGGATGAATTATGATGGAAAGGGGTTATTTAAAATAATTTTAGAGTATGTAAAATAATGATAGGTAGCCCATAAAGATAGGCCAAAAGGTGGATTTTTAAAATTATGTTGGAACTAGAGAAGGAAAAAGTGTTTGAGAAAAGAGAATTTCATAGACATAAGATTGGAGAATTAGGGAAGTAAATAAAAAAGAGGAATGTGATGATATTTGGAGGTTAGGTACATTGAACAACAGGAGTTTATTTTTGCCTAGGATGTGACATTGACAATAAGCAGGCATGTTGATTTTCAGACAAAGTGGAAAATGGAGAAATGAAAGACTAATATTTATCTGATCATAAATCGTTGGTGTTGACAAGTAGTAGGGAGGAAGGGAAACCTGAAGGTGAAATAATGTGAAGATAAGAATGAAAGGAGCAAAGTGAGATGCTATAGGACACAATACATGTGGCATGAGGAAATGAGGAGCCTAGGAAAGAAAAAGAACTACTATGATAGGGAGAGGTGCAAGTAATATTAACGGGACGGGGAATGAGGAAGTGGAGCAAATACAAAGCCAGTCTAAAGAGAGAAACATTAGTTAACAGAAACTGAAGTATACTAAGAAACATCAGGGTAGCACAGGCCATACTGGAGAAAAACAAAGTAAGCAGAGACGAAGTTAAGTATAAAATAGTTTGCATAGATGTAGAAAAGGTAGAAGTGGAACTATGAAGAAAAGGAGAGCTTTGGTAGGGTGGGTGGTACTGCAGGAAAATTTAGACATTTTTGTTGGAGTTAGAGAAAAGGATGTATCTGGTGTGGGATTCAAAGGAGAGAAAGAAAGATAATATGATTTCAGGCTTACAAGACACAGTAGGGAAAGTCATCACAAGACACAAACACAGACATTTAACAGAGTAGTCATCAATGTTTTATAGGAAACTGTTTTCATTTTTAAAGCAAAATGGCTGGGGGCAGGTTTTTCAGACCCATGGGAGACAGATGAAAGAACTTCAGCATAGAAAGTAAGGGAAGCAAATAGAAAAAGGAAAGTTTAGAAAAAGAAAGGATAGGTAGTTATCCGGTGATTCTTTTAGCATGTAGGACAGTGTGTAGAATGACATCTTAGTTGTATGTTTAATGCATTGATTTTGGAGAAGCAGCTACTTAATTCAACAAGAAATGAGATTATTGTAGTCTTTTCTAAGGGGCAAGGTATCTAGATGGTCCAGGTAATTATAGACCATTTCAAAACTCTGACAGTCACTGATTATTCCTTATACCTCCTTACTCTCCCTTCTTACTTCCTTACTTCTATCAAATTATCTCCCGACTTTCTCTCTACATACACCATAAGCCTGTTTTTCCCTTCACTTCATATTGCAATTCCTGTTTGTATTAGACTAACTTAACTTTAATTTCTCTATAAACTGCCCAGAATTTCTATAAATGTTAAATTATTGTCATATAACTCATATTAATACATAACCTATGTTTTTATCACTAATCTGTTAAAATTATTTAAATTGCAGATGTTTTGTTTTATTTTTGAAGACTGTAACATTATTGTTCTTAAAATGTTTTGTACTAATTTGGAGCATTTCTCCCCTAGCCTCAACTGAAAATGGGCTTTTACCCAGTTAGACTTTCCTGGTAATCAAATGTCAATAAATAAATATTCCAAAAAGATGAAATAATGTACAGGGAGAGTCCTGCAAAAAATAAAAGTGCTTTCTTGTAGCAATAAATTCATAGGCTGTCCAAAGACACTTTTCCTTATACCCCCATTTTCGTCCTCACTATCCTCAACTTTACAGACCCCCAGTAGTATATACACTGCACAAGGCATCCTGATGGAAGATGATACAACTATAAACTACATTTGTAAGAAAAAATTCACAATGGAAAAGACAACAGATTAAGGAGCATTCTACAATATTTGCAGACTATAAAATAAAAGTTCCAGATGAATAAACCAAAGCAAAGTTATTTATCAGACGCCTCATCAACCTCTCTACTGAACCTACCAAATCAATGAATGTTCATTTAGTAACCTTCCCCTAAAGACATATATAGAATAGTCTACAAAGCCAATTCATTTTCTGCCATTGTTTATTGGCAGGTAGTTGGTTTAGTTGGAATGAACAACACTCCAAAGTCAAGAGATGAGCAGCTTGAGTCATCTTTTTGCATTTTTTCTCTTATATGTTCTTTAATTAATGTTACATACCTCCTATACCATTCCTTACATACCTATATCACTGATATACAAAAAGAAAAATTCAAAACATATAATTAAGCGAAACCTTGAGAGTAGTACCTTCCTTGAACCACATAAACATGCTCATGTTTACTAAGAGAGCGTCTCTCTTAATTATAAACTGCAGTACATTTATAGTTGAAGAAAGTGTCTCATCAAGTATCCAAAACTAATATTTACAACTTCAGTATATTAAGACACATGCTTAAATACTTTCTCCAGTAAGTAATTAATAGATCAAACCTCACTTACTTATTCAAAATGATTATGCATTTATATGAACGGGTCTATATTAGAGCATCAAATATTTAACAGTTCGAATCACTAAAGGTAAAACATTTCACATTAATAAGGGATTGTTACATCGCTGCTTAAACAAACTGTGCTTTAGTGCAAACACACAATCTGCAAACAATTAGAATGTATTTTTGTAGCGGCCAGTCCCTTATCTGGAACAATTCTCACACTGAGGTCCCTGCAATCTGAAGGAAGAACATTAATATAAAGATATATTAAAAATTACTTTGTGTATTTCCAGGATACCTCAGTTTGAAGAAAGAATACTAAACTACATCAAAGTAACATGTTAAAATATTTTAAGAGATCAAAGAAACACTCGAAAAAAAAAAAAAAAAAAACCATTCAAGCATTCCAACACAAAAGATTGATAATGAGCAACCTATCCTTCAGTACATGAAGGAAAACTTGCCAATACATGAATATAGTATGGACAGGGTGTATGTCAGACTAGGAGAAATGGAAACAGGAAAAGCATCCACGTTTCAAACATGATGAGTGGGAAGAAAATGGTATATGTAACAAGACATTATGGAGGTTGTTTCCACTAATATAGCAGCAGTCGACAGCATTATATGCACGGTACCTAAAACTCTAATGTGTCATAAAAAGGGAAAGAAAAGAGATCATAAAAAGGGTGATGGTTAAATAACAGGGTACGACTGATAGCTTCATGACAGAAATCTTATACTCTTTGTGACAGATGCTCATAAATGCAATTACAAATGGGTGAAATCCATAACATTTGGTACTCAAAGCACCATGTATACACATTAATATTCCATATTTGTTATATGTCAGCTGGGGAATACATGCTTACAATCCTAAAGTAATATACATATTTCATTTACTCCATTAATTGAAGTGTTATCATTTTTGTACATATCATGAGGACAAGAACTAAGGCAATCAAATAAGAAACACCAAGATTAATTTTATCACTTATAACTGACTGACTTTAGCCGAGCACATTAAGTGGCAATCATCCCTTTTTAAATATGTTGGTATTTCCATACAGTCATCCCTTGAGTAAAAATACAAGCTAATTATTTACGTTTTGATATATGGTTCCAAACTCAGTTTAATAAGTACTATAATTTACCTCTAAGTTTAACAAAATGACTACAAATAATAAAACAGCATGAGTTCCCCCAAATTTATTTATAAAGCTAAATGATTCCACTTACCATGTTAACCAGGTATTTCAAATACAATAATAAATCACAAATCTTCATCTGAGTAAATGTTAGTAATGTAGTTTGCATGTCTACAGTTTTTGCCAAGAGGTTCTAAGGTTTTGTGGTTTCAAACAAACAAGTATAAATGAAATCAGTACTGTACAGGATACCTCTCTAATGTCAGTATCTTCAGTTGGAGCAGTATCTAATTTCCTACATTTCATGTTTCTTGAAGTTATGCAGCACCTAAAATTAATTTAGATTAGCTACTTGCTATAAATGTTTGGTTAGCTTATGTGGATTAATAAAAACAATGAGTCTTCTGCACTGATTATGGAAAATCTCAGGAAATAAAATTATTTCCATTGAATAGCATCAACATAAGTATGGTATTTCAAGTACAGATCGGTTAGCTTGCACTTTAAAATACAGAAATCCTAATTTTAAATGGTTATATTACCTGTAAAATATTAGCCAGTTTTTTACAGCTAAATGAGAATTGAAGATGAATCAACATGCAGACATATACAAGCCTTCATTACTTATTCATACACACTCACCAACAATATTTTATGCCCATGACTTGATAATTTTAGTTTGGCTTATTCAGGTGGGTATGGTAATTAGAATATACAGCAGTTTTGCCACAAAGAAAGGAAATTGCTTTACTACCCCAAAAAGTCAAAGACCTACAAAAATCACCCTATAATTTTCATTGCTATTTCATTAGCAGAATCAAAATAGTATGTGCTTAAGTGTATTGTTGTGTGAGCTGTTCTTAACTTTCCAAACCTAAATATGAACAGCAGGGAAGTGGGGACTGAAAGAAGGAATTTAGAATTCTTACCTGTTTCTAACTATATTTGGAAGAGTGATTTAATCTTAATAAACAGTCATGTTGTATTTGTTATACTTCCCAATATAAAGAATATTCAGAATAAGATGTGATTTTAGTAGGCATTATTGCTATCTGCACACAACTGTATAACCAAGGTATAGAAGATCAATGACCAGCCAGTTATTTGCAACTTTTTTCTTCTTGGCAAAATAAATAAATATGAATCATCAGGAAGCTTAAGAGGTTCACATTCAGTGTTCTATCATAATATTCAGTGACAGTTGTATTTTAACAGGTGAAGAGCTAGCAAGTACGGTAAATGCACGGACCAAACAAACTTGAATGAAAACAAAAGAGGCCAGCACCAGGAAGAAGAAGCAGTGGATAGTTTTATTAGAACCAGACCAGTTTCAGCAGAAAGCTTTCCTCAGTGGTTAAACAAAGTTGGCAGCACAGAGACTGCATTTATATATAGTGTCTAATAAAACAGTAATGACATAATTTCCTGCTAAGAAAACATGTTAATGAACAGTGCAAATAAGTCAAAGAAGAAACAAGTGGTTATACATAAAAAAACATATATGATGCAAGAAAATAATTGCAATTCTGCACTTAAAAAATATTATATGCAAAAACCTACAAAAGAAAATAAATTGTTATAATTTATCATTTAAACCTGGTGGAAAAAGACCACCCAATTTTACAATCCATTTCTTTTTCTTAATATTTAGTAGGTTATGCCACCTGTTTTGAATGATTTGTTTCCCAATATCCTATCAATGATGGTGAATGAAAATTTGGCTGTAGTGTGATTCAAACAGTGTCTATACAAGGCATTGGTCATTCTGGCATTCCTGATATCCCCTAAGTGCTCCGACATCTGGAGTCTGAACTGTCTGGACGTTTGTCCAATGTAAAATGCTTGGCAAGTACATGTGGCTAGATAAATGACCCAATCAGTTCCACAATTGGCAAAACGATTGATATCAAATAGTTTTCCTGTATTCTTACTAGTGAAATTTTTGGTCTTGAAAACATGTTTGCAAAAGGAACAATGTCCACAGGGGTAACACCCAACTAGTTTGTCCCCTGACAATGTCATTTGATGATAGATGGCATCCTGATGCATAATCCTTTTGTAATGCGAAAAGTGGGAGCCTAATGTTCTCCCTCTACAATATGAAAACTGACATCTATCCTCCAACCAATCATCCAATCATGAAAGTACAGTTTTGTACCTACCATAAATGTAGATGTTCGAGGATTCCCTTGCTGCAGTCCTGACAATTGGGGTATAGTCCGCGTCCCAGTCGGCCCGAATACCAGAGTATAGGGCCGGGTCCGGTCATGAGACTGACTGATCTGGCGTGCGTCAGGGTACTATCGCATGACGGCGATCATTTCCTCAGTCTTTTCTTGCCCCAGATGTCAGAAGACCCAAAAGACAAGTCCCAAAACAACCTGCACCAAAAACATGTACAATATATACAGTAATATATACAAAAATATAAGCATGTAAACTCACCTACACAACCACCCTGAAACACAGAGGGAAGGAGGAGGAAATTGGGACTGCAGCAAGGGAATCCTCGAACATCTACATTTATGGTAGGTACAAAACTGTACTATGTTCTTCCTTCCCTTGCTGCAGTCCTGACAATTGGGTAGAATCCCAAAGCAGAGGTAAGGGAGGCTGGCAAATTATAAAGTAGCAGGAGCTGACAACATGCCTTGTAAAACAGCTGTGGCAAAACCAGCTCTAGTCTTAGAGTAAATAGGCAGGTGATAATGCCTAGAGAAAGTATGCACTGAACTCCAAGTAGCTGCTTCCAGAATATCCTGCCCACCCCTTAGAAATGCTGTTGAAGTGGCAGTAGCCCTAGTGGAATGAGGCCTAATCCCAGCTGGAACCTCTTTGCCATGATGGGAATAACAAAATGCAATGCAAAAGCCAATCCACCTAGAAATAGTTTGTTTTGACACAGGCTTGCCCTGTGAACTTAAAGCAAAAGAAACAAGTAACTGCTGAGACTGCCTAAAATCTTTAGTCCTGCTCAAATAATAGCATAATTGCCTGTGTACATCTAAAGTGTGCAAAATCTTTTCCCCTTTATTTTGAGGATCTGCAAAAACGTAGGCAAATGAATAGTTTGGTTTAAAGCCACACTAGAAACCACCTTAGGCATAAAGGAAGGATTAGTACGTAATGATACCCTGTCCTTATGGAAAATCAAAAGGGCTCTACTGCCATAAGGGCCTGCAACTCAGACACCCTTCTTGCAGAAGTAATAGCCAACAGAAAAGCAGTCTTCCATGACAAATATTTCAATTCAGCAGTAGCTGCAGGCTCAAAAGGTTGTAGAGTAAGTTTTTCCAACACAAAATTGAGATCCCAAGCAGGAGTAGGAGCTCGGGGTCTTATATTCTTTGCCCTCTAAGAAACTGCTTGAACAAAGGATGCGAAAACAAAGGTGGGTCACAATCATAGTGAGCTGAAATTGCTGCAGCATGAATCTTTATGGAAGAGAAAGACAAACCTTTGTCCAATAATTCAGTAAGATATTGAAGAGCCACACTCAAATTAGGCTCTGAAATCTCCAAATTCTTTGCTGTACTCCAAAATAAAAATCTCTTCCATTTTTCTGCGTACACTCTCCTAGTACTAGGCCTTCTAGCTTCCATAATCACATTTAAAACTTGTTGAGGAAGCTGAGACCTACCATGCTTCAACCCAGAATATGCCAAGCTGTGAGATGAAGAGATTGAAGCTTGACATTGAGCAGATGACCGTCCTTCTGAGATAACAGATGAGGAATCAGAGGTAAAGGCCATGGAGGCTTCTTTACAAGACTCCTTAGAAGTGGGTACCAGTGTTGCCGAGGCCAATCTGGAGCTATCAAAATCATCCTTGGCCTGTCCTGTCTGACCTTTAGTAATACCTTTGGAAGAAGAGGTAGAGGTGGAAAGGCATAGACATGAAGGTTTTTCCAACTGAAAGACAGAGCATCCACTTTCCAAGCTGTGTGATGAAACCCCTTTGTGCAATACTTTGGCAGCTGGTGGTTTAGTGGAGAAGCGAACAGATCTATGTCTGGAGTTCCCCATGACACTGTCAATTTCTGAAATACATGAAGATCCAGTTTCCACTCGTGGGGATCCATGATTTAATACATCTGCTAGGAGTTCTGTGCTCCTGGCAGAAACCTTGCCTGAAGAGTCAGTTGCAGGCTTAACGCAGTCTCCCATAAAATCATTGCCTGCCTGCATAGAGGGTAAGAATGTGTACCCGCCTGCTTGTTGATGTACCACATGACAGTTGTGTTGTCTGTCAGAATCAACACCTGCCCTGGAAGAAGTAACTCCTTGAACGCCATCAATGCAAACTGGACTGCTAACATCTCCTTCATGTTGATATGTAGATGCTGTAGTCTGGCAGGCCACTTGTCTTGTATCCACTTTCCATTTAGATGAGCTCCCCAAGCAGTGTCCGAGGCATCTGTCGTTAAAATCTGGACGGGTCACAGAGAGTCCCTTGTTTAGGTGACATTCCTGAGCCCACCACAAGAATTCCTTTTGAAGGCAAGGTATTATTTGAATGACAGTGTCCAAATCTTGGCAGTGCTGTGTCCATACATTTTTGAGATACCATTGCAGCTTCCTCATATGCAGTTTGGCATTGGGAAGCACCAGAATACAAGATGCCATGAACCCTAATGCTTGAAGGACTGTCCTTGCAGTCAGCACGGACTGATGAGATAGTTGATGGAAGTAAAGTGACAGACTCTGTTGTTTGTCGGCCATCTGGGCTGCTGTATTCAGTCTCACACCCAGAAAGCACATGTCTTGAGAGGGTACTAGACTGGACTTTATTTCGTTCACAGAATACCCTAGGCATCTTAGCACTGCTATGACATATTCCAGATGCTGTAGAAGGTGTTCCTTTTCTTGAGCCAGAATCAGGCAGTCGTCCAAGTAAGGATAAATTTGAATGCCTTGAAGCCTGAAGTAAGCTATCACTGGAGCCAGAACCTTTGTGAATACTCTGGGCGCAGTAGATAAGCCAAAGGGCAATGCAGAGAACTGATAATGAAAATCTCAGATACTTTCTGCAACTTAGCCTTATGGGCACATGAAGGTAAGCTTCCTTGAGATCCAAAGTTACCATCCAGTGATCCTTGCCCAGCAGAGGTAACAGTTGCTGTAACGTCAACATCTTGAACTTGGGAATGTCCAGATAAGTGTTGAGGATAGATAAATCCAAAATTGGTCTCCACGTGTTCCCCTTCTTTGGTACTAGGAACAGGCGAGAATAAAACCAAGCCCTTTCTGACACAGGGACTGGCTGAATAGCCCCTATCTGGAGTAACTGAGAAACTTGCTTGTGAGCCTCTTTTCTTTGTGGAGGAGGAACATCTGGCATGCCTTTGAAAGGGGCATTGTGTGGAAATAAAATCTGTACCCGTGATGAATGATATCCAGCACCCATCTGTCTTGAGTGATTAAATCCCAATTTTCTTTGAAAAGAGACAATCTTCCTCCCAAAGGAGCTGCCAGACGAGAGTCCACTGGCAGCTGAAAAGGCAGGTCATTGGTTCTGCTTACGAAAGGACTGACCCCTGCCCTCACCAGAAGTCTGAGCAGGTGAACTGTCTGATCTAAGCCTAAACGAACCTTGAGCCCTGCCCCTACCACGTCTAGACCTACCCCTAGACTGGGAACCATAAGCAGGATATGTCCACCCCTTAGCAGGCCAATTTCTACTAAACTTCGGAGGCTGCACCTGCAAAATCTTTAACAGTCTGCATAGACTTAGCTTTGTCCTCCATTTTCTTTAAAACTGCTTCCACAGGCGGTCCAAACAACACATCAGACTGTAAAGGAGCATCCAAAATCCTGGTCTTAACATGCTCAGCTAAATTCTGATCCTTCAACCATGCATGTCTGCGAAGAACAGAACTAGTAGCAGCCACCCTCGAGGAGGCCTGAACAGCATCAAAACCACACTGCAAAGAATGCTTACCCACTTGTTCAGACACATGAACCAAATCCAGCAATTCTTTACACTCAATACCTTCCGCCAAAGCATCCACCTTAGATTTCAATTGTGAAAGGAGATAATTCTGATATTTCAGCATATGAAATTGACAATTCAACGCCCTCATGGCTAGAGTGGAAGAAGTATATACTTTCTTACCCCACCTATCCAAAGCCCTTGCCTCTTTATCAGAGGGTACAGGATTTTTAACCACAGAAGCTTTAACACCTTTAGGCCCCTGAGAAACAGTTTCTGGGTCCGCCCTGGGACTCTTAAACAAATACTTATGAGCTTCGGGCACCCTATAATACCTATCAGGCTTAACAGGAGCAGGAGGCAAGGAATCAGGGTTCAGAGAAGCCTCTGCAAAAACATCCTCCACCACATTCAACACAGGAGGAATAGCTAAGGGCCTATGCTGGGGCAAAAACAAAAATTCCCTAAGCCTTTTTCTGGAGTCAGAGTAATCTTGGCCTTCCCATTTGAAGTGCTCCCTCATGGAGTGAAGAGTCTCTGAAAATGAAAAATCCTCAGGAGGAGAAGCTGAAGGAAAGTCTTGCAAGTCTTCCACAGAAGACTCTGAAGCCTGTGAACACTGTTCAAAACTATCAAACTCCTGTTCCACCCTAGGCCTCTTATCAGGTGGGGGCATAGAACCTCTAATCAGAGTAATCAAATCTTCTGCCATTTTAAGCATATGTTTCTTAGGCACAGAGCCCGAAATGCTAGGAGAAGCCCCTACAGAAGCTGAACTTGGCCTTCCTCTAAAAGAAGCTTTGGCAACAGAAGGAGAGGCCCTAACTACCTTGGGAAGAGAGGGAAGAACAGTTACCTGAGAAGCCCCCTCAGCCTGGCCTACCTCCTGAGAGGGCACATCCTGTAACAGTAAAGTATCTGCCTGAGACTCCATAGAGACTCCTGGCAAAACCTCTGGCTCCCCTGAGCCTTCTAAAGGACCGTCGGGGACTGCGGTTCCTCACCCTAGACTTCACTGTTTTGTCCTTGCGCTTCTTTAGAGAGTGCAGGGCGCGGGAGCATCGGCGGCATATATATAATGCAACGCTTCCCAAACACTAACCTAGCACAATCAAGCCTCCTCTTAATAGTGCGCTTGTTAAATCTAGCACAAGAGCGGCAACCAACAACGTCGTGCTCAGGCCCTAAACAAGGTATACACAATGTATGATAATCCCTATGCGGTATCTGCTTCCCACAAGAAATACAGTTATTCACTTTTTCTGACATCCGGTTAAATACTGAGGCAAGAAAAACCAAAATGTTCTTAGCCAACTCTGTATTCGGTCTGAAACTCGTTTCGGAAAATCTCAGAACGCCAACCTGCACCGGGAAAATGGTCGCGCGTCATGCATACCCTAGACTGACGCTGGTCGGTCCAAAGCGCCATGATGACCGACGTCAGCCTTATACTCTGGTATTCGGGCCGACTGGGACGCGGACTATACCCCAATTGTCAGGACTGCAGCAAGGGAAGACGAAGAACATCGGGTCTATATTAGAGCATCAAATGTCAAGGTCTTGTGATTGTCCTTGGTGGATGTGGTCAATTTGCACTCGAAGTTAGCCTTAGAGGATTTCACCAGTGACCTTATTTGCTTGTTCAAAGGAGAGATTGCTTCCAACTTGGCACCTGCTCCTTCTTGGCCCTAGACAGCTATTTGTTCCTTCTGTTATAGAGTTTGTTTATTGCTGCTGTCCACCAGACAGGTTTACTCTTCCTTGAGGAAGAAGATTTGGTCTGTCAGGTATTGCTGAGTCCATACAGCTATGTAGGTGCTCATATAGTTTTTTGGTGTAGGCTTGGGAATTAGTGCTAGTTCCAACTGAAGGGGCAGTGGCTGTGAAGCTGTTTATCTTTGCTCTGAGGAGACTGTAGTCAGCTTTGGAAAAGTTTTTTCATTTGACCCTGACAAGGTGGGGTCAGGGGAGATGGTGACTTCAAAAGTTATAGCTTTATGGTCGGATCTTACTAAGGAGAATGAGAATGTAGGAGTGCTACAGTGGTTACTCATGCTGGTTAGGACCAAGTCCAGGATATTTTCACCTCCCATAGGGGTGTTGACCAGCTGATCCAATGCATTGGCATTGATGAATTCGAGGAATTTCTGGGAATTCATGTTCGGGCTGGAATAGGTCTTCTACTCAATGGCTGGTTAGTTAAAGTCATCCAGGATCAGGGTAGAGGGTTGAATCTTGATGGATTCAAGTAAGTCAAGATAGGTGGAGTAGGCATCCTGAGTCATGGTTGGGGGTCTGTAGCTAGCTATGATTTGAATAGATGTTTTGTCAACAGTTAACTGCACTTGGAGTGTCTCCTGTACGTCATACCATTTGACCAGCCTGGAGGTGTGTATGTCTTTGATAAATATTGAAACACCACCTCCTCTGGCTTTATAGCCCTCTGTTTGGGGTCTGAAAGTATGGTAGGATGAGTAACCTGGTATAGTTGGAGTGCTCTCCACAACTTTGAACCAGGTTTCAGTGAATGGACAAATGTCAGTATTCTCCAAGGCAAGGAATGCTTGCAATGAGTGCAGTTTCATGCTAAGGTTCCTAGCATTTAGCAGCATAACCTTTAAATTTCATTTATAAGAATTTTTCAAGTTGGTAATTTTGTGCTCATATTAATTACAGAATTAAGATAGATGTCAAGTAAGTAAAGTTATCTTCTATTAGTAATAAAGTTCAGAAGGATTTTATTAAATGTTTGGGTGCTTTTATATTTTAGTTTCTATATACTTATATCATTAATGGCAACTTTATTTAAATCCATAATTCTGTTATTAAGAGATGATTATTGAATTAGGAACACTATATACTACTGATTAAAAAATATGAATCTGTCTATACTGGTCACACCTATACTTCAGAATTATTAAAGAGTCTGCTTAAAGCAATTGGAACCAATAATTCTAAACATTGGTACTATTATCTGTTTGAGTAGAAGAAGAACATAGTTAATTTATAGACAAATTGTTCTAAAGTGATATATTATTGTCACTATATCAAAACTTTTGATGTGACATTCTAGGTACAGATATTATGATGTTGCATCTCTTACCTTAAACCTCACACTCCTCTTTGGACATTAAATTTATTATATTGTTATGAATGTAGCTTTTTAATTTATTTCTATATCAAGTAGCATATAAGTCAATATATAAATATCTTAAGTGATAATGTTGGATACAATATGGGTCTGGCAGTTACAAAAAGAGGACTAAGGCTATGACCTGTTAATAAGCTGCTTCATGTGGTACAGTGTTTGATTCTGTCAGTCTCCATTTATCTAATATGTGACATTGAGCAAGCCGTTTTTTATTTATTTTTACATTTTTTAACTATGTTAGTCAGACTGGGCCTACAGAGCCCCTGTTCAATGGAGACACAAGGAAAAAAGCTCCAGGAAAGTAATTAAAAAATAAGAAAATAAAACTAACAATTCAAGTTGTAAGATACCTAATAGTGAAAAAACAGAGAAAGAGAAGTATACAACATGAATATTTAAAAGACAAAAGTACAGTATTTTGAGAATGGAGTAGCAATATGTTTGAGACATTTGTTTAGCATTAAGCTATATACAAGCAATATAGTAATGCCTAAAATAACAATATGTAATATACAATTCCTAGTAACATCATGGCAGTACAACAAAGATGTGATTAATAGCATAGGTACTAATTGCAGAGAGAGTAATATGTATAGACAGTTTAGATAGCAGATACCAGGCAGATAAGTTGATTGAGAGAAGAAGAAAAATTCATTAGGTTATTTCCTGACAAGTACAAATCCATGCATGTTGGAAATGGATCTTTACTTGCTTTTTGAATTTGTCACTTTTGATTGTGGAGTGAAGGGACAATGGAAGTTTGTTCCATGAATATGCAATTAAATGACTGCAAAGTATTTTTCCAATATTTTTGTTTGGACTGGTCACCTGAAATAGGTTTTGTTGCGCGCTTCTGAGGTCGCGATTCGGTGTGTAGTGCAATTATGGATGAAAGGGCAGGGCAGGAGTTGGGGTTAGTTAGGATGCTATATGCAATTTGTAGTTGTGATATTTAAAGCATGTGGGGGAGGTCAGGCCATCTTAAGCTTTTCAGGGATATACAGTGATGGGATTTGTAGGTATTACTGTCTACGTATCTGGCTATCTTTTTATAGCTGGTTTCCAGTTTGGTTAAGAGATTATTTTGGAGGTTAGTAAGTATGGGAGCAGCATACAGCAGGGATGGAAGAATAAATGTTTGAGCCAGTATAGGTCTAGATTTGTTGGGTGTATATTTGTTGTTGTAGTATTAAAGACCTAGTTTTTGATTGGACTTTTTGATACAGTTTAAGATATGTAGGATGAATTTTAATTGGTCATCTATAGTAACGCCAAGCAAGTTGGTGTTTGAGTCGTCATTTATAATTGCATTATCTAAGGATGAGATGGTGAAGTTTTCTTTAGTATGACTGAGCTTTTTTTGGAAGGAAAATGAGAAGCTTGGTCTTTTTGGGGTTTTCAGTTAACCATTGTTCTACTAGGTGCAGAGATTGTTGAGTGACAGTGTGGAGATTTTGTAAATTGCTGGAGTTGTTAATAATTGTGGAATCGTCTGCATACTTTATTAAGGTAGCATGGGGGCAGAAAACATGGAGGTTATTTGTAAATATACAAAAATACCTGATGGTATAGGATTTTATCATACAAAAAGACATTCTTACATAGTAAAAGTTTGAGCACAGAGAGCTTCTATCTGAGTGCTACTCTTGTCTGTGTACATACATAGATGGTGTCTAACAGCTTCAACTCCACGTTCATTAGGTATGACAGTAAACAGGGAGTTTACATCTAGTGTTACAAATACTGTTTCTTTCAATTTATCTGTTACAGATTCAGATTCATTGTTTAGTTGCCATTTGTGTAATTGTGTAATAGTCTGTTTGTGTCTTTAATGTAACTTTTAACAAACTTCAGACAAGGTTTCAAGTTTTTTTCAAGAAAAATGGAAATGATCTTTGTCACCCACCCAGAGGGCGAAACATTTATTCTCATTGGGGTCTTAGCTAGACCATGTAGATCTTGGGGAGACCATAAATAACAGGTATAACAGGATGCATCACTTCCATATACATATACCCATCCAAAGTAATAGAGTGTGTAAGTTGCATATCATATAAATGTACACAAAAGCAACCAGGAACCAGTGAAAACAAAAAGCCACGAAGGTAGACCAAAAAAAGCAATGCTTCCAAACACTACTGTCTACACTCATCTCAAATGAACAAATTAAACTTGAACCAGGTGAACCTGCAGACTTAACTGAACCAAAACCACTGGTATTGCTAAATGAACAACTTAAAATAGCAGGAAAATCCGTATAACGTCTGTCAAGGATTTCATTTGCTGTGCCAACCAAAAAGGGAATGTCATATCCTCTCTTGGAGAATAATTCAATGATAAAATCAAATTCACTAGCCAAGTCATAGTCCCTCGTAGTCATACGACTCACTCGAATGAACTGGCCCTTAGGAATATTTCTGATCATGTGCTTAGGATGTCCACTAGAAGAATGTAGGTAACCGTTGGTGAATGTCTCTTTACAATGTATTTTACTTTGAAATTGACAGCCGATAGAATCCCACCACAGATGAATATCTAAAAAATTAATGGCTGAACCAACGTCACCCTTAGTAAACTTTAAATACCTGGAAAATGAATTTACATAAACCATAAATTGGTCAACTGTATTAGGTCCCCCTTCCAAAATAAACACTAAATCGTCAATAAACCGACAATAGAATTTTACTTGAAATTTCTTTTCTAATAATGGTATTATTTCACACTCCCACCAAGCCATGACAATGTTGGCATATGCTGGAGCAGCTGGGGAACCCATCGCTACACCTCTATTTTGTTTATAGTATTTGTCCCCAAACAAAAAGAAATTGTTGTCCAATACTATTTCAATGAACAAACCAATGGTGTTAATAGTAGAGGTAGAAAAACATTGTTTCTGGCACAAAAAACTACGGACTGCGTCCACACCATCTTCGTGAAGGATGCAGGTATAAAGAGACACAACATCGATGGTGAAAATCGTGTGTTTGTTAACATCAAAAGAAAAAATTTTCAAAAAATCACGTAGCTTGCTTAAAAAGTGCCAAGAATCTTTAATGTAAGATTGCTGATCCGCTAGTAAGGGTCCTAACATAGAGTCAATAACTAAGGCAACACCTTCTGTAACTGAGTGGGGGGAAGAAACAATAGGCCTGAAAGGAGGATCTGAAATGTCTTTATGTGTTTTCGGTATGCCGAAAATAACACCAATTTTGGGTTCAGTGATGACGCAAAAATCATATAATTCAAATGCAATGTCCCCAGACATGAGACAGTCGTATAAGAAGGAATGTATCCTTCTAAATTGACGCTGTATAAAATGTAGGGGAACCTCTTCATATTCTACAACATTATTCAATAATCTCAACATACAAGTTTTATATTTCTCCTGAGTCATAATAACAATGCTGGACCCTTTATCACTTTTCATAAACCTGATTTGATCGGTCAATCTTTGTAATTCAAACAAAGCAGATTTTTCAGAAATAGTTAAATTATGATTCATATAAATATTCTTTCTAGATAAATGGTCACTAACATCTCGAATACATTGTTCCTGAAATACCTTCAGGGTATGATGCAATGTGGGATTATAAATAGATGGTTTAACAAGAAATGTATCTTTTTGATGTATATTATGCATCAAATAAGTCAAATTTAACCTTCTAGTGAACTTCATGATATCTATAACTGTCTTACTGTAATTACCTCTGTGTGATGGTACAAAATTCAGACCTAATTTTAAAATTTTTAGTTGCACATCAGAAAAAACAAAATCTGATAAATTAATAATGTTAAACAAGTCCAAGTCTTCAGTTATATTTCGTCCCCTGAGGACGTCGACCCCAAAAAAGTCCGACTGTGTGTGAATACAGTCGTCTTGTGATAGTTTCCCTGATTTCTCTTGGAAACAACAGCAGGACCAGAGTGAGATGGAATGTTGCAAGCTGTACCGTCGTCAGCAACATCTTTGACAAAGGTATCTGCAACGGAATTATTGTCGGACATGCCATTATCAATAACAGCCTTCCCTGATGGATTATTGACGGAAGTTGCAACAACTGTGTCCAAATTACCTGTTAAACAGCTTCTGTTGAGTGGTCCTGCAAAATACCCCTTTGGCAATTTATCTTTAGAAACTAAAGATTTATTACCAGTAATGGTAGAGCTGGTGACTGTACTATAAGACTTTTTATTATAAGAAAAAGTGGAACCACGGTTGCTTTTAAAGGCAGAGTCTTTAGTGTGGTTAACAAAATGGTCAAAGGCAGTCTTATTCTTAAATAAAGTTAAATCACGAGATATTTTTTGTTGTTTTCAAACAGTAACTTCCTTAGAATGTTGTTCTAGGTCACGGGAAAACTGGTGCATTAAAGTACCAAAATTATGTAAAGATAAAGTAGACTTTAAACGCTGTTCGAGATCAGTGATCTCTTTTTTCAAAACAGACAACTTTTGTTTATTGTTGTCTATTAGAAGCCTAAGAAAACATATCCCGGACTCAGTAAAAAAATTAACTAAGTGCTGGAAAAACGGACTGTTCGCATTCACTCCATTCGGGCATTTAAAAAACATTAAGCCTTTCGGTATAATGTTTAATTCAATGCACCGCATGAAATAACAATTTTCTATGTTGATGGATCTGTACCTTTTCAAAAGGCGTAACAAATGCTCCTGTTGTGCACCGAAAAAATCTTCTTGTACTTCTTTTTGAAGTTGAATATTGCCTCCGAAAGGATTTTCAGACAAAGAAAGCAGTTCTTCTATGGTAGAACCACCGAAATCGTTGGCGCGTAAATGCAAACTCTCTCCACGGACTGCGACGTCATCATTGGCCGCGTTAGCATCTACAATACCGCCCAGATCAATCACTGTATCCATTTCTTCATAAAGGTCCGTTGGCGAACTTAAACCAGGATTTACAGGTTTACGTCTCTTATTGGTGGCATTCTCGACAAGAAATTTTAAAGAGCTTTGAATGTCCATCAAAGTTGTAACGAATAAACTGCTCAAATTGTTGTCACCGTTGGTAGGTGTAGGATGAATGGAAACATTCATCAATGGATCTTCTCCTACCCCAGTCATGGCAATGCACAATAACCAAAAAACACACAAAAGCAACCAGGAACCAGTGAAAACAAAAAGCCACGAAGGTAGACCAAAAAAAGCAATGCTTCCAAACACTACTGTCTACACTCATCTCAAATGAACAAATTAAACTTGAACCAGGTGAACCTGCAGACTTAACTGAACCAAAACCACTGGTATTGCTAAATGAACAACTTAAAATAGCAGGAAAATCCGTATAACGTCTGTCAAGGATTTCATTTGCTGTGCCAACCAAAAAGGGAATGTCATATCCTCTCTTGGAGAATAATTCAATGATAAAATCAAATTCAAAGTCAATTTCAAAGTAAAATACATCGTAAAGAGACATTCACCAACGGTTACCTACATTCTTCTAGTGGACATCCTAAGCACATAATCAGAAATATTCCTAAGGGCCAGTTCATTCGAGCGAGTCGTATGACTACGAGGGACTATGACTTGGCTAGTGAATTTGATTTTATCATTGAATTATTCTCCAAGAGAGGATATGACATTCCCTTTTTGGTTGGCACAGCAAATGAAATCCTTGACAGACGTTATACGGATTTTCCTGCTATTTTAAGTTGTTCATTTAGCAATACCAGTGGTTTTGGTTCAGTTAAGTCTGCAGGTTCACCTGGTTCAAGTTTAATTTGTTCATTTGAGATGAGTGTAGACAGTAGTGTTTGGAAGCATTGCTTTTTTTGGTCTACCTTCGTGGCTTTTCATCATATAAATGTAACTTGCAAGCAAAAATCAACTGTTGAACAAAGCCTGTATCTACCACATTGAAAGCACTATCATCACTTAACAACAGCAAGCATCATTCTATCATTATATAGCATTTTATCAATCACCACTATAGCCCCACCTTTGTCTACTTGTTTAATAATAATTTCATTTTTTTTTCTTTCAGTTCTTTCAAAGCTAGATTATCATTCTTACTTAAACTATAAAATTTATGTTGGTTATTTGATTAAAAATTTCATACAATTGTTTTTCACACATTGTAGGGTATGCAATGTTAGGTATAAAGGAACTTTTGCATTTACATTTAGATGTATCCACAGCAGTAACATTGTTTTCAAAAAGTATTTTTAAGTAAAGAACTCTAACTAGTATTCTTAAACATTTTTAAATCCGTAAGGGCTTCACTAGTATCAGCATTACAAGAAGTCACAAAATTCAAGCCCCTGGACAAAACCTTACATATCTGAAGTCAGAGTAAAGCTAGAAAGATTCAAAACACCATTAATAATTTTATATTGAGTATCAACATTCATACATTCTTCCTGGCTGATGACTTCATGTTGTTGTCTGTTTGGCTTCTAGTGTTTGGGTAAACAGTCACACCTGATAGTTTCTTCCTTCTTTCTAAACTTCTCACTGAATTGGATATTTTTTGAAGTAATCTCTTTCTCTAGCAGCTGAATAGTCATTAAAAAGGATGCTGTAGTTGTTTCCATTTCATTTGAAGAATTTTCAGATACAGCTGGAGTAACAGAGGACCAGAAACACAGGCCACTTTCTCATTCAGAGCTTCTTTGCTAGGAAGTATGATGACATCGTGCTGAACATTTAAAACCTCTGTTCCCATGGCCCCAGGCAGTCCAATCACATCAAGACTATTTAGAGATATTCCTCCCTCTTTCATATACTCATCTGTTCTCATTTTCTGACTGGCTGAACCAGTGGCTGTCTTTCTGAACTCAGTTCTTGGTCAAGAAAAAAATACAGCCATTTTTAAAGTCATTATAGTCTCTAATACATTTTCCCTTTTTAACAGAAAAGATATTGCTTTCATATTTAGACAAATCCTCTAGCATGCCCATATAAATGGACCTAACTGTTGAAAATTCAGCAGAAGAGACTATTCTGCTTTCAAATAGAATAATATCAGATATCAGCAGCCTCTCAGAGTCAGTGAAATATTAATTCATTAAATATCATGTAGCCTTTACTTAACTTAAGGTTAAGCTCTTTACACTTCTTTAAAAGTTCTGGATAAGTATTGCTGTAAGTAGGCATTTTTGTAACACAGAGACCACGAGGAACAATATTCATTGCTAAATATGCATCAAAACTCAGTTTCTGCCATTGAAACTTTTTATACAGCTGAGCTTTCTTCTCTAACAGTTTGATATCTGATAAAATAGATAATGGCATAGCATTACCAGAATTCTCATTAGGTCCATTCACTGCATATTGTTGCAAATTAAAAATAAATGGATTTTCTTGTACCTTCAGCAGGTTCTTCAATTTATCACTGGCTCTAGATGAACCAGAAGTAGGTTGTGGTTCTCCCATTATGCTGGATGGTTTACACACTCAGTTATTCCAATACTTACTAGATAACAATCTCCTATCACCTTCACACCATGGCTTTAGGCCCAAGCACAGCACCACTACTGCACTAGTCAGTTTCTCAAATTCTTTTAACTACTTTAGAAATTCTGGCCTCAACATCTCTAGGCATGTCAAAAGCCTTTGACACCATCTCCCATTAGAACCTCCTGAATGAATTGGCTTCCCTAGGCTTATCTTACTCCAGTCTGTCTTGGTTTCATAGCTACGTATCAGACTGTCAGCAAGCCGTAAAATGGCATAATCAACTATCTTCTCTCCTACCTGTTTCCATTGGTGTTCCTCAAGGATCTATACTTAGGCCACTACTTTTCTCCATCTTCACAAATAAACTTTCCTCTGCAACCAAAAATGCTGCTATTGTACAATATATTGATGACTCCACCCTTATATGCTTAGCTCCTTCTCTACCAAACCTACAACAAATAACTCTAAACACCTTTACTGATATCAAAAACTACCTTCCTGACTGTCAACTCTTCCTAAGATCACAGCAGAAAAAAAAACTTATGCTCTTTACCAACAACAAACCACTGGACACTCTATCCCATTTTACCATAATTTCTTTAACTAACACTACCATTGAACCTGACAACCCATACCAAACTCCTAAGGGTTATTATCGACAGCCATCTCAGATTTGACAGGCACCTAGCAACCACAATCAAGAAAGTACATATCAAACTAGGCTCTCTACAGAATTAAACCCTACCTTACTGACTCCCACCAGAAAGGCCATAGCCTGTACTCACCTTGTTTATACTCTTTTCTATGTTTCACCACTCTTCACAAACTTAAGAAAAACTGATTTAAATAAATTCAAATCCTGCTACAATAAAATCGCAAAATATTCCTCTAACCTCCCATTCAGATCTCACCAGTGTAGTGCCCTACTCCAGCTAAAATGGCTCGAACATCCTAATCTTCTTACACTGAACCAGCTAACTTTTTCTCATTCTATCCTCCAAAACCTCACTAACTGCCCTGTTTTCAAACACCTATTTGAATCTTACATCCGCCCAAAAGCAGTATGATGCTCCAACAAGAACTTACTGAAAGTAACAAAATCCAATAATATATTTGATGACTCCCTTTTCTCTCATCAAGTATCCAAACTGTGGAATAGCTTACCACAAATAATATGCACCTCTACTACCTCAGCTAAGTTCAAACACCTACTAAAGGAACACCTCAACAACAACTGGCTCTGCTCCTGTAGCAAACCAGGCTGTAATTTCATGGTAACTCCATATCAGACTATAATTCTGTCCCCTTCTCTGTCTACCTCTAGCACTTCTTTTAATTGTTTGTTGTTTGTTAATTTCCCTGAAATGCTAATTCCACCTAAAACGCGGCCTTTTAGCACTTCTGTAGATCCCTAGAGATATCTGCATTGCTTACTGTACTTATTTCCTTATTTCATTTGAAAGAAAGTTACTGTTTGTCATTTTTGCATTTAAGTTACCTGTAACACATTGCATTTAAGTTACCTGGCACTTGCTCACTAAAGCAATTATATAAGCCAGCTCTAAAAAATTAAAAGCACTACACCCTCACAAACTCCCCTTGAGTACCTTGTTCCCCATTGGCCCTTTTTTTCAATTATAAAGGAATTCCCAATACTATTCTGGCATGTCCAAAGGTCAGTTGTCAATCTCCTCTCCGGTCCAGCTGGTGAATCTGGGAATCTTGAGGCAATGTTACAACTGCCTCATGTACACCGACAACCCTCTCCTCCTCCCAACAAATTCCAACACATGTGAGAGATGCAACTATATAGCCAAACTGGAGGCTAAGCTCTCTCAACTCAGTACTGGCGTAACCAGTCAGGAGGAAAAGGAAACCACACTCACTACAATTCCAGTCTCACATAGACCTACCACGACAACAAACCAAACACATAAACACACAAAAACATACTTGGAGGCTCTAAATAAAAATCTGCCTAAGCAGCAGAGACCTCCAAAGCAGACACCCAAGCAACTGTTACCCCAAAACAAAACACGTGCAACACATAGCTCACAAAGCCAGTGTGCTGAACAGTCACAGCCCTTAAGGCTAAACAACACACCTGATACACTTGTAATAGGTAATAGGTGACTCTATCGTCAGGCACACTTACGTCCCGCTCACCAGGCTGAACAAGGAAAAGGTCACGGTGAGCTGCCTGTCGGGTGCTAGGATCCGCCACATAACACAAGCACTCAGGTCACTCCAAGGGAAGTACAAATATGACTCAGTCATTGTCCATGCTGGTGTGAATGACCTGAGACGTACCTCCCTGGACTACATGAAAAGAGACTTAGAGGAGCTCTCTGAGCATGTAGCCCAGGCCGGTATGACCCTGACCTTGAGTAGTATCTTACCCTCACCAAGAATGATGCCATAATATGAAGACAAGATGATCAATTTCAGCAATTGGCTTAAGTATTGGTGTCATTCAAAGGGGATCCAATGCCTGTCAACCTGGGATGACATGCTTGACAAGCCACGATACTTCGCTAGGGACGGCTTGCACCTGTCACCCCTGGGCTTTCGGATATTGGCAAAGGCTCTTGCTACCCCCATAGTGCCTTTTTTAGGCAAGGCTCAAAAGACAAACCCACCTCCATAGGTATCACAAGGGATAAGAAACTAAGAGTAATGCTACTCAACGCCAGAAGTCTAAACCTCAAGATGCAATCACTCAAAACTCTCCTTAGCATGGAGAACATCGATATCTGTGCAGTAACGTGGTTCAAGGCTCCCGAGAGCACCCCGGCACTACCAGGTTATACCTCATACCATGCTTTTCGGCCCCAGGTTGGTGGCACAGCATGAAGCATCAGAGACTATCCATGTGCAACTAACAGTGGGTAAAACTGCCTTCCAGTTTATAGCCTGCTACAGACCACCCTCCCAAACACAGGAACCCCACTCGGCCTTCCTGAGAATACTGGAAAATATGAAGGTCTCTCCAAACACCATTATATTGGGCGACTTCAACTACCCAAACATAGACTGGGAGCATTACTCTAGCTCCAACACCCTAGCCCAAAGGTTCCTAGAATTTATAAACTCAAATGCTATGGAACAACTTGTTACCACTCCCACAAGAGGGGAAAACATACTGGATCTGATCATCACCAACATGGGGACACTATGCTCCAGACCAGAAGTGTAGCCCTCATTGGTAAGATCAGACCATAAACTAATCTCACTGGATATTCACATCCTGACCCCACCCCCTGCCCAGAAAACCACAGTGAAAAACTTCTCTAAAGCAAATTTCACACACCTCAAAACCGAGGCGGAATCCTTCAAAGCCCCCGGGCCTGTGGAAAATATGGCCCAGACCGCAGAATCCTTTATAAACACATTCTATGAACACCTTCAGGAATGCATGGATCATGCAATCCCAAATAAAACCAAGACCCAATCCTCCAAAGGCAGATGTCCTGTCTGGTGGACCCCATCCATAAACAAACTATACAATAGAAGGAGGAAGCTACTACATGATAGAGCAAAATCCCAAAAAGGGAAGGTATCTCTGATCAGTATTAGCAAAAAACTACGGGCACTCATAAAATCGTCTAAGGCCAGCTTCGAGAGAAAAATAGCACAGGACACTAAGGATAATCACAAGGCTTTCTTTAGTTATGTTAGGAACCTGGGTGGGAATTCCCAGATATGCTCAGAATTGGTCCAAAATGACAAAAAATACACCAAGCCCACAGACATTGCCAACATCCTAGCTGACAGGTTCAGTGCAAACTTCTCCCCACCAAAAGGGCAAATATCTATCCCAACAGAGTGCTGCCCCCCCTGACATCTCAGATGCTCAGGTAAGAGCTGCCCTCTCCAAAGCAAAAAACACAGCATCAATGGGACCAGATGGTGTCCCGGGCTGCGTCCTACTTGAACTCCAGGAAGAGCTAAACCCAAACATAAAACTACTGTTCAATCTTAGCCTTACTACAGGATATGTACCCAAAGAGTGGCGTACAGCAACAGTGGTCCCTCTCCACAAAGGTGGTGCCTCAACGTATCCTGGAAACTATCGCCCCATAAGCCTGACTAGCTTGGTCTGCAAAGCTATGGAAAGGATCATCATGGACCTCATAAATAAAGATATTGGGGACCTACAGACACTGGATCCTACCCAGTTTGGCTTTGTTAAGGGCAGATCCTGCCTCTTAAACCTGCTCAGAGGCGATCTGTGGCTGACGTATAAAGCCATGTCCAACCCGGAATTAATGGACATGCTGCACCTCAGAAAATCCAAATCCCATCGAGCTACGCGCTCGAGAGACTTGAACCTCAGCACTGAAATAAATAGGACATGCTGGAGGGACAGATTCATAACCCAGAGGCTCCCTTCACTCTGGAATAAAATTCCAGTCCAGGTTAGGCAGAGTCCCTCATTGACTCTCTTCAAGAGGAATCTTGATGAGTGGATGGAAGATCGTAGGTTTACCCCAGGTATCACTTCTGTGTCACTGTTAGACAGAGGCACAGTATACTAACCTCAAAAAAAGGCATAGCAAAATTAATTTAAAATGGGTGGCGAAAGCCAAGCACACTCTGGCTAGGCTTATAAATGCCCTAGGACAGATAGCCTAGTATGAACCTATGAACCTATGAATTCTACATCACCCAGTAATTCCTGACATTTTTAGACTTCTTTCCCATGCTCTCTTAAACCTTATCCCAACCCTCATTTTACATAAAATGTTTTACTAAATGTTTACAACAATACATCTTCCTGTTTTTCTACATTGTTACAATTGTTGTTTAAACATTATGTCTTACCAATTCTTACTAAGTGTTTACAGTTAAACATATTCTTGTTATCAAAACTGTCAGATGTTCACAATGTTGTTATATATTATTTATCTTGTTACACTTTTGTAAATTCTTACGCTTTTTGTAAACTTTTATATATTTGTGGTAGTTCTGTTAGTTTGAAGCTTTTCTCCCTGCCGCTCCCAGTAAACGAATATAAAATAAAATAAATAAATAAAATAAAATAAATAAATACATAAACAAATACTCTGACTTCTGATATGTATAATGTTTTATCTAGGGTCTTGAATTTTGTGCCTTCTTGTAATGGTGATATTAGTGAAGCCTGTACAGTTTTAAGAATGTTTGTTAGAGATTTTAACTTAAAAATTATTTTTAAAAACAGCGTTACTGCTGTGAATACATTTAAATGTACACTCAAAAGTTCCTTTATACCTAATATTGCATACCCTCTTGAGTGCTTTTCAAACAATGTGTGAAAAACAATTATTTGAAATGTTTATTGCAAATAACTAACATAAATTTTATAATTTGAGTAAGAATGAGAATCTAGCTTTGAAAGAGCTGAATGGAAAAATGACATTATTATTAAACAAGCAGATAAAGGTGGGGCTATAGTGGTAATGGATAAAATTTTATATAGTGATAGAACGATGCTGTCATTAAGTGATGATAGTATTTTTAGTGTGGTAGATAAAAGCTTTGTTCAATAGCTGATTTTAACTTTTACGTCACATTTATACGATATGCAACTTACACACTCTATTACTTTGGATGAGTATATATATATATATATATATATATATATATATATATATATATATATATATATATATATATATATATCAGTGATGCATCATATTATACCTACTATTTATGGTTTCCCCAAGATCCTCAAAGATCTAGCTAAGCCCCCAGTGAGACCAATTGTTTCGGGCTCTGGGTGGGTGACACAGTTCATATCCATTTTTATGGAAAAAAAACTTGAAACCTTATCTGAAGTTTGTTAAAAGTTACATTAAAGACACAAGTGACTTTATTATACAATTACATAAAAGACAAATAAATAGTGAAGCTGAATCTATAATATATAAATTAAAAGAAATAGTGTTTGTAACACTAGATATAAACTCCTTATTTACTACCATACCTAATGACTGAGGAGCTGAAGCTGTTAGACACCATTTATATATGTACACAGACAAGAGTAGCACTCATATAGAAGCTCTCTATGCTCTTTTAGAACTTGTACTATATAATAATGTAGTTTTGTACAATAAAATCCTATACCATCAGGTGAAAGGAGTGGCGATGGGTACAGCTGTTGCCAGTACGTACGCTAATCTTTCACTTTCCATCTGGGAAGATGATAATATATTCTCTGACAATAGTGCTGTTGTTAGAAACATAACTTTTTTTAAGTGCTTTTGTTTTTTTTAGTGTGGCAGTTCAGTATTTAAAACTTATAATCTTTTTTTACATATATTGATTCTACTCCTACCTTCTTGAAGTTTAAACCTGTTATTTTAAATCAGACATTACTTTTTTTGGGATATTAATGTATATATTAAAGATAATACAATAGGTACTACAATCTATAAAAAAGAAATTCAAACTGCTGGATATTTACATAACATTAATATGCACCTCCCCCATATATACAAAGGCATTGAGCGCAGTCAGTTCCTTAGAGCCAGTCGGCTAAATACAGATATATCTGACTATATAAAACAGCTAGATGAGATGGTGACCGAGTTTAAAGATAAGGGCTACAGTATTAAGCTGTTAAAAGAAAATAAAAAGCAAGTGTTGAGTGAAAGAGATGGCCTAGCTACACCATATCTCTCAAATATAGAAGAAAGACCAATAAATGGGAGTGTAAATAACATTATGGATGGTACTTCCAAAATAAATTTAGATATATAATGCAATATAATGCACATACTAATAGGGTTAAACAACTTACGAGATAAAAATGGTCTATACTATGTACATCTGAAGTGGTTAAAGAAACTGTAGGTTTATCACCTAGTTTTGCGTTTAGGAAATGAAGGATTCTGAAACAGCAGCTGTGTTAAAAAGACCTACAAATATTCTTTAAGAATGCTAGAATTAAAACTAAAAATACTGTGTCTTACTATGACTGCCAGTTTTGTCAGTATATAAATAAGAACAATGTTTCTGTATACCCTAATACAAGTAAGACATTTTATTTTCATCCATTTGTCACTTGTTAAACCAAGAATATGGTTTACTTAGCCACCTGTTAAAAATCTGCTTTATTTTATGTTGGGAAAAACAACAGGGTGTTAAAAGAAAGGGTAGCCTAACACCTATCTTGACATACATAGGGAGGTGGAGAGTAATGCCTTTGCTAAATATATCAAGTTCAGATAAAATGCAGTTTTACATTTAGGGTTACAAAAAACATTGAAAGAAGTATTCGATGAGGAGATATTCCGCTGAACACTGAGAATGCTAAATATAGATGAATTAATTGCTTTCAAACAGATGTGCCCCCTGGGCTGAATGATACTGTGAGTTTAAAACTTGTTCTCAAGAGAAGGTCTCTTTTTCCATGAAACCCGCACTCAATTGTTTATTTTAATTATTTTATTATAGCTGTGCTTCTAATGGTTTGAATTTGTTCATGTGGTGTATATATGAAAATGTATTTTAGTATGATTTTACACACTGAAGAAGAGCTTTATCTCAAAAGTTTTGCTACAAAACATATTTTTACATCACTTTTTGAGTTGCTTTCACTTTTTATTCTTGGACTGCATTGTTTGGAACTCCGTACTGTGTATTTACCAGTTTGTTTGTTTTTTGCACAAAAAGTAGATGAGAAGTCTTTATACCTTGTTGTTTTCTGGGAGCTAGATTGTAACCATAACATAATCTGTTAAGTAGACACTTTAATGGATTAAGGGCAAGAAAAAAGAGCTGCATAACAAAGAGTCACCCTTGAATATTCCCCTTTGAATTTTTATCCCTGGGATAATAATTTGTCCTTTATCATGGGTTAGCTGCAAAATGGTTTGCCACTGTTTCCTGGTCACTATAATTTAATTGATCAATGTAGGGTGTATCTTATACATCTGTAAGCACTCCTTTATCCATGAATATGGGATACTGTCAAATGTTTTTTAGAAGTTTATCCATGCCATACTTAGATTCTTCTCTTTTTTTACAATTCTCCATTATGACATTATTTAACAACAAATGATTATTTGTTCCATATGACCTTCTTTGTTTACCTTTTTGTTCTATTGCCATGATTTAGTTTTCTTCTAAAAGACTATAAACTCTACCGGCATGAATTCCAGTGTATAGTTTATACATCATCTTAAGGCAAGTTATTGGAGTATAATTTTTAGGATACCTTGCAGGTACACTCTTAAGAAGGAGTATTGTTTTTCCTGTTGTTAACCAGGTCAGTGTCTATTCAAGGAGCACATATAAGTAGTTCTTACTCAGGGCTACATCTTCATGTAAGGGTGTTAATAATCCTAGCCAGAAGTTATGTACTGCATCTGGGCCCGAGGTTTTCCACTTAGGAGCTTTTCTTAATTTTGTTTCAGTTTCTCTGGCTGTTACATCATCCCATTTCATATCTTGTACATTTGAACTTCTTACTGTTTTTGCTACTTCTGTCCATTCACCATCTTATATTCCATAGGATCTTCATAGATATGCCTCAAAAATGTGTCTGTTTCTTCTTTGTTTTGGTGGTATTTCTATTCATTTTGCTTTGCTTTCCAATTCTCTATACAACTTTTTGGGATCATCAGTAAATTGCTTATAGTTTTATTACTTTTCCTTTATGTTTATCTGCATATCTTCTAAGTTCTTCTGCTTGTGCTGACATCTTTATTATTTGCAATAGTGTACGATAGATCCTGGTCTGTTTTAATACTGTGGATTGCTTTTATCATATCTATTTTCTAACTATTTTTGTTGATCTGTTCCCTCTTCTATACTCTTCTAACAGTGACACTTCTTTTCTTAATTGCTTTATAGCTTTCTATATTTGATACTTCAATGACGGCATTTGATTTCTTTGCTTTTTTCCCTTATTCCCTGTATTTTTGTGGTAAGACTTGATCTGTTATTAATTTAGCTGCACAGTAATATATCCCATTTACTTCTGTTATATAACATGAATTTCTGTTCTTCTTCTTTCGGCTTTTCCTGGTTAGGGGTCACCACAGCGGATCATTTGTCTGCTCATGATTGGCAGTGGAGTTTTACGGTGTTGAGTTGCCAGCCCGGCTCCCAACCTTCCACAGAAGGCACACACACACGCACACACACACCTAGGGCCAATTTAGAGTGTCGAATCCACCTACTGCATGTCTTTAGGATGTGGGAGGAAACCAGAGCACCCGGAGGAAACCCACTCGACCACAGGGAGGACATGCAGACTCCGCACAGAAGGCACCCCAGCTGAGAACCAAACCGGAGAACCTCTTGCTGTGAGGAGACAACGCTAACCGCTGCACCACCGTGGCCACCCATAACATGAATTTCTATTAATAGTATTAATTGCTATGTTCATTTGTTTTATCAAACGTCTGACATTTTTGTTCTTATTGAGTTTCTGTAATCTATTTATTTTATCAATCTTAATATCCATCTCAATCATCTAAATCAAGCACCTCTTCCCTTAGATCTGTGACATGACCTGTGTTAGACTTTCTACACTAAATCCTTCACTTCACAGGTATTCCATATCTTCAGCTTCTATTTAACTTCTGCCTTAATAATCTTCTGCTGTATGTTCCCCCTTTGTGATATTACTTTTTGTATTGTGAAATTTTCTATATCTTGCTGCCTTTGCCTTCAAATATATTTGGAGATGTTTTATGTATTGATTAGTTGGATTCCTATTACCAGATCGAAAGACCGTAATCACGAATACGTAAAGAGCAACATGGATTGCATGAAAGACGGAAGGACCAAAATAGCGAAAATTGAAATGTCGAAGTGTAATGGTTGGCCTGTCTTTGGTATAGCTCTGTAAGGTAAGTGTGCGATAGATAGGACTTTAGGGATAGGATGTGGGTTAAGGTAAGTGAATAGATAGGCAATGCATGTAAGATATAGTGTAGTGTTAGAAATAGGGATTTATTTAACTGTATGTATGTGTATTATTTTTTTTCTGGGTGTATGTCTGTAGGGGAAGTGTGCGGTAGTAACGGATCTTAGGGTTTGGGAGGGTTTAAGGATAGTGCATAGATAGTTGTGTATGTGGGGTTTAGTGTAGTGTTGGAAGTAAGGTTTTGTTCAATGTATGTATGTGTATTATTTATTTTTTTTGGGTGTATGTCTGTAGGGGACATGTGCAGTAGTTACGGACCTTAGGGTTAGGGAGGGGTTAAGGATAGTGAATAATTAGCTGTGTATGTGGGGTTTAGTGTATACTTAGAAGTAGGGTTTTGGTGCTTTACTTTAGGTTAGAAGTAGGGTTTAGTTAGTGTATGTATGTGGTTTATTTATTTTGTTTGGGTAGGTAATATGTAGCGGGTGGTGGGGTTGGCCGACTATGACAGTTTGTTATTTTATTTTTCGCTGTTTAGTGCGTTTGGGATTTTCGCGGTTCGCGTTATAGGTGTCAATGTTTAGGTATTCGCGTAAAGGGTTTTTCAATTTGGTAATATAGACCCGATTAGTTTGGCTTACTCTGTTGCCTATGTATTTATTTATTTATTTATTTATTTATTGGTATTTGTCTGCCGGGAAAGTCCACTGGGCCAAAAAAAGACCATTTTCAGTGGAGGCCCAGGGAGAAAAGCTCCAAGGTATCAATGAGACTTACATAAAGTTTCCAGAAGTTTCAATAAAAATTTCAAACACATATAAAGATAATTGCAAAAAACGAAATTAGTAGAAAATTTATATATAACATTTTAGAAAATAGATAAAGCTGATATATCATTATACAATCAACACAATTAAACATGTTCATAATACAGACAATAATAAAATTATGAAATACTAGGCAAAACAAAGTAGTTCAATATTATATAGTTATAAGCACCGAGGAATGCATGTAAATCCAGTTCAGAGAGAAAGGCATAAGAAGAATACCTTGTAATATATAGGGGAGAAGGAAGAAGGAAAGAAAAGGAGAAAAGAGGAAGGTGAGAGACGGAGGAGGGAAAAGTAAGTAAGATGGACCATAAAAAGAAAAAGATAGAAGAGAAGGAAGAAGAATGACGTAGAAGGAATGTGGATGGAGGGAGAGAATGGGGGGAAAGTTGTTAGGGAGTTAAGAGAAAGCAGGAGGAGGAATTAAGTAGTTAAAAGTTTGTTAGGAATTATCAAGAAAGCAAAAAGAGCAGGAACTAGATTAAAAACAGGTTTTGATTCAAATGATAGATTAAGTAATGTCAGAAGAAGGAATTGAACAGTTACAAGTCCTGTTGGAAAGGAGATGATTGTAGAGTGCAGTTTTGAAGATAGAAGAGCTTTATTGTATGTGGATAAATGGAGGGGTAGGTTGTTCCAATTTCTGGCAATGTTCCACAAGTATAATAATTGGCCTGCAGGTGATTTGGATTTATGAACTTGAAGAATATGTTGGTGTTCAGATCTCAGAGGCCTAATTGGGTTGTAAAGGATGAGTATGGAGCTGAGAGCAGGGCAGTCTTTTGGTTTATAAATGAATTTGTGTATAGTTGTGAGCTGAAGAAATAATAAGTAGTTGGGTAATTGAAGTCATTGTAACGATTTAGGGCAATACAGTGATGAGATGAATGGCTACTGTTTCTAAAAAAGTTAGCAATGTTTTTATAGCATGTTTCTAATTTTGTTTCAAGGAAGAATGCAGGTTGATTAGTAAAGATGCATTGTAGGTTAATGAGGGTAACAAGTAAGATAGTGCTAATACTTGTTTTGTTAATGGGAAAGGAACTTACTGTGTCTATGGGGTAGTCCAAGATTTTTTGGGTCTTGCTTATATTATTTTGGATGTGCAGATCGAATTTAAGGTTTTCATTGATTATTACTCCTAACAATTTAGTGTGGGTTACTAGCTTGTTTTTGGTAGAGTTAAGAGAGAATATGCTGAGGTGAGCTTTAGTGATAGGTGTATTTCACTTGGGAGTGAAGATCATAAGTTTAGTTTTTTGGGGGGATTTAAAGAAAGGTGATTTTTGTGAAGCCAAATTTCCTAAGTGGAAAATGCTACTTAAGTGGTTTCCTGTAGTATGTTTATGTTGAGAGCAGACTATAGTGGAGTCATCTGCATACTGGACTAGAGAACCTTGATGAATAGTGTGGTGGAAGTTATTGATAAAAATGTTAAATGCAAGAGGGCCTAAAATAGAGCCTTGGGGTACACCTGTAGGGTTGTGAAGGTTAGGGGAAATGGAATTCTGCCATTTAACAGCACGCTTTCTGTTGGAGAGATAGCTTTTGAACCAGTTTCATGACTGGGGTGATAGTCATATACTGAAGAGCTGGGAGAGGAGGACAGAGTGAGAGATGGTATCAAATGCTTTTGATAGGTCCAGGAAAAGGGCTGATACAATGTGTCTTGAGTCTCGGGCTTTGTTGACCATGTCTAAGAAGAATATTAGTGCAGTGGATGTGCTGTGACCTGGCGAAACCCATGATGTATTGGGGAGAGTTTATTGCGGTTTAATAGGTAGTCTAACAGTTGTTTTTGCACTCATTTTTTAATGATTTTAGATACAGGGGAAAGTATAGCAATGGGTCGGAAATTAGATATATCATTTGATAGGCCACCTTTCTGGAGTGGTAGGATGATTGTTTTTTTTTTTCCAGAGGCAAGAGACATGGGATTCTTGGATAGATCTGTTAATTATAATGCTAATTGGATAGGTCACAATGTCAGCAGGGATGTTAAGAAATTTGGCAGGAATTCTGTTGACTGAGTTTGAGCAGGGCTTTAATTTCAGAAGGAGTTATATATTAAAGGACAACAATGGGATTCTGTTATTAAATGTTCAAATTCTCTGTCCCTTTTCTCCCTGTTTACTGTCCCTGCTATGAATAAACAATAAAGCATTTAAATATTTTTAATTGACTGTTTCTGTCCACTAGAACAGTACGCTACTGTACTGTGGTGGTTTCACTTTCAAAAAAACTTTTATCCTGCCCTGGAAATGTTTGGTGCAGTCTCCAATTCACTGAGGTCATCAAGACCACTGAATACAGGTAGTTTTCAAGCCAGTTCCCTCCCCAAACTGACATCACCACAACCGTCCTAAAAACTTGCCCATGCTGTGATATCATAGCTCCCTGGTCCTTCCCAAATCCATACAGAAAGTAAAGGCTAGAACAAGGAAACAGTACGAGTTAAGTCTCCTGCTATGAGCTGTCAATCGCAGCAGGTAAGAGCTCAAATTACCCTTAGCACTTTGATAGTTAGGGAAGTTAGGTGCGAAGGGGAATGGGAGATGAGTTAAAGTAGTAAAGGCTTCACAGAAGACTGCAGTTTAGTCATTCTAAAAAGACGCAACAATAAAAATCACTTTCAAAGTCTGTTCTGTGGCATTTGCACTGTTTGTTTTAAGTAGTCAATGAATGGCATGAAATGTTACTTAAAACTAACTGACTGAAACATAGCAGTGTATGCAGGTAAAATCAGTGCAGTGACAGGAAGAAAGAGGCCTGCATGATGTAATTTTTACAGACAAGCACTGCATTGGGGAGTACCTAGAGGCAGCCTAAACAATCAGAATTACTTCAAGATGCCAGACCCCATGTGTTCAGACTCAGAAATGACATATAAAGATATTTAAAAACCTGTAAATAGTTCCCAGAGTGGTGTTAACATGTAGGAAACACCAAACCATGATGAAATATTTTTTTTGAGTCTGTGGGTGTGGTTCTCCTTTGAGTTAGTTAAATATTGCACCATATCAGATATCTCTTTCTTTCCCATGCCCATGTTTCTTTTTTATACCTTTAAAAATGTCTTGGTTTTGTTGTTTATATTTTCTCACTTCCTCAGTTGTTTCTTTTTTCAAACGGCCCAGGGTTTCTTGGGCTATATAATGTTTTTCATGAATCTGTTGAATTACTGAAAACAAATTTGCTTTTGACAGTTTTTTGCAAGAATTATTCTTTCCTCTAATTTTTCTATTAATCTTTTTGAATATCTTCTCTGCAGAAATTCTGGGCTTCTTACATCATAGTAACAATACATAATTTCTTTTTACCTCAATAGTCCATGCTATCATCTTTATGACTCTTGTTGACCTGTCAGATTTTGTGTTTTTGTGGACTACTGTTTCTTTCTACAACAGGGAGGCCATCCTCTCCCTGAGCCTGGCCTAAGCCCATTATAGGAATGGTTCCGTATCTTGAGGATTCTGCACTGCCATTTTTTCTAGTCCTGGTACTAGTGCACATTCCAGAACAGGGCATTTTTTAATCCTGGGACTTGTGTACCCAGCTGTTATTCTACTTCTGTCCATGATATATGCTGTATAAAACACAGTCTGTATATTAGTGTTGTCTTGGCAAAATTTTGTTAAAAAATGGGTCTACCTTGTGAAGGTACTCACCAAGACTTGAAGATGAATTCAGTTCATGCGACACTACTCTCCTTTGCTTGCTGATTTTATCATCTCTCATCCAGACCCCTATAGTCATGATACAATGTAATTGGTGTTGGCCCTTGGCCAGGTTCAGGGAGAGGATGGCCTCCCTGTTGCAGAAGGAAATAGTAGACCACAAAACCACAAAATCTGACAGGTAAGAAAGAGTCATAAAGATGATAGCATGGACTATCCAGGTAATGCAATGATATGAAAACTCATTCAAATGTAGATCAGAATTAGTGTAGCATTGTACAATATTAGGACAGTGGAAAAGTGAACATTCATAGCAGTGTAACATTGGATAGTAAGGAAAGTATGGATTTGTGTATGTGGCCAAGTAGACATAATAGTCCAGGATAACATAGATGATTACCAACTAAGTACTCATTTTAGGGCAGGATGGAATAGAGTGGATAAGGATAGTGTCGGGAATTAGCCATATAAGGTACATGAGCAAAATCATGAGACCTTTAGGTGTTGTTTCAATAATATTGTGAAGGATTTAAATATGTTTGTTTGTCTGAGTGTGAGCAGAATGGAATTCCAAACTTTAGAGATGTAACGGAATATGGTGAATCACCTGCATTATTATTTGTTTTAATTCTGTGTAGTAAGAATTTGTCAGCAGAATAAAATGTCCTAGATGGGGAGTAAGGCTGAATAATACTTCTTAGTATTAGGCATTTTCCAGTTGGAAAATTGGACTGTGAGCAGTTTTTAGTTGTGTGAATATTCAATAGTGAAGCATTTCTTACAAATCTATCTGTTTTAGTACCATGCAGTGAGGAAATCTATATGGCATATCTGCTGTGAATTTGGTTATTTTGTTGTATAATTTTTCTAACATGGTTATTTGGGTAGCATTCAGGTTGGCAAATACAAGAGCATCATACAGAAAGGTGGATAAAGGTGCCAAAAGTCTGTGCATTTTGCTGATAGTTTTATTTATTTATGGATAGTTTGATTTATGGATAGTCATATTTCATGACATTATCTGTGATGACACATAGGAGTTTGATATGAGTTAGAAGTTCAATTTCGGTGCGGTCAAAAGTAATGATAAAAAAGGTATATCATTAGAGAATTGTTTAGGTGTGAGCAGAATAAATTTGCTCTTCTTAAAGTTTAATAGTAATTGAAAGTTACACAACCATGTTTCTATCAAGATGATAAATTCCTGTTTAGGTTTGAAGTTGTTGTAGGTTTTTGGGAGTGCAGATGAGTGTGGAATCATCAACATACTGAACAATGTTAGCATGTGTACTTGTGGTATGTAGATCATTTATGAAAACATTGAATAGCAAGGGAACCAAGGGAAGATCCTTGAGACACCCCTGTGTGCCCTGAGAGAAATGGAGAGATGTAATTTTCCAATTTTAAAGCTTAAAGTCTATCACTGAGGAAGCTGTAAAACCAGGTGAAAGATGAATGTTGAAACCCTAAGGAGGAGAGAGTGTGCAGTAGTTTTTGGTGATAATTCATAAAAAAACTTTTTGCAGTTCCCTGTATTTCTGTTTCTGTTGATGATGGTAGCAAAGCTTAGAAGAGCTGTTATAGTGCTGTGGTGTAGCTGGAAACCATGTTGTGTGGTGAGTGGTAAACTGTTCATGGTAACAAATTTAAGTGTCTGGGATTGGACACATTTTTATAAGACATTGGTTAAGGGGACATAATGCCTATTGACCTGTAATTGGAGACATCAGTAGAGGAGCTACCTTTGTGTAGGGGAACGATAGAAGATGTTTTCCAAATTTTAGAAACACAGCATGCAATGAAGCGGTTTATTAGGATGGAGTTGGGTAAGCTTAGGGTGTGGTGGAAGACTAATATAATTTGCTTGATGATTTTCTGGGGCAAGTTGACTTTAGTTTGAGAAAGTATTTCCTGATAATTGATGCAGATAATTGTTCAAAATCAAATGTTTTGGGATTATTTCTTGACTTTGGATGGGTGGGGATGTTAAAGGTTCTATGCATACAGTTAAGGCTTCTATGCATAGTTGTAAAACAATATCAGACTTGTCATATAACAGCAAATATCTGTTGGCTTTCATTATCTGTATTGGTCATTTTTATATCACTGTTTACAAAATCAGAAAAGACTGATGTACTATAAGGTTATTTATATGACTACATTATTTATTTGTTTACATGCAGTAAGTGTAAACCCAAGGACTAGTGCTAGAAGTTGGGTAGAGTAAGTGCTTCTCTTGGCATATTATGTGTTTTATTTCAATTTTCAGTTAGTCGACATTTTTGCTCATGGTGCAGAAGACCTTTTTTTTTCGATTTTCAGTTTTGTCATTATTTCAGAAAGTTGCTAATGTGGATGTTTTGCATTCCAAGTATGATCTGCTTTAGAGTCAATTAATAGTCTTCAATCTAAGGTTAGGAAAACAAAATCACATAAATTGTTCTTGAACAACCTGATCAAAATGATAATAGCATATCTAGGATGACATCCCTATTTGTGCTTGGCATCTTATTTGTTGATCACTAACACTCTCATCCCATTTCTCTAATATTTTATTTTCCCAGCTGTATTTGCTGTTACAGTATGTAAACTGCAAGACTGTAGTTTTTGTGCTTGTTCTATTTGCCCATTTGGTGTACTTCACCTTTTCACATGGTTACACTGCCACAGCATTAGTGTATTTAAGCAAAGGGGTTTCAAACTGAATTTGCCACATGAGGGTTGCTGCAAAAGTGCATTATTTCAAGCTTTGCATTGGGGGAAGTATTTCTTTGTTATTTGTAATTGAACCGTTTAGTTTTGAAGAGGTTATCAGTACTTCACAGTGGATCCTTCTAGGTCATATGATCAGAGTTGTGTATTTCCATTTTGTGTTTATGCTGGTCACATATATTTCTACAGACTTGTTATTTTTTTCTATTTGAAAATATGCAGTTATCAGTAGAAAACCTCAAACACATTTCTGAATTTATATCAATTGGCATAGAGGTTAAAGAAAACTTAACAGAACTAAATTAAAAAAACAACATTCAGATTTAAAGCTCAAGCACTGACTGTCAGGGAGGCAGCATGTCTGAAGTGCCTGTAGCTCTTCCCAACATTTTTGAAGTAACTCCAATGAAAAAAATATTATTTCATAATTGGACATATGTTTGTTAAACATAAATACTGTTATTGTAGCCACTACTCAGAGTGGTCTTAATTCAGATTACTGACTTCTAAGAAAACTTTAAAAACCTGACTGCATACAATCACAACTCAGTCTAGTTTCGCTCATTTCTAATTCAACGTTCACATGAAATATTTCTATAAAGTGAATTTGCCTTTATCACCTGAGCACAATCATATAATTTTACTCTGTTCTGCATTCGTATGTTCTTATTCTCAAGAATGTCGTATCGACATTATTTTATATGTGCCTTTTAAGATGATAACATGCTCCATAAACAGTTGCATCTAATGCTTTACAGTACATTGTTATTCTATATTAAGTTTTTATTCTTGTTTTCTGATCTTACACTTCCACATAACAACTTTTAGAATTTTATTTAATATAATTTAACTTCTTTGGGAATTTTTTCTGGGTTTACTCTGCAACAATTCTCTGCCCATAAAGTTAGTTTCCAGCAAAGAAAATAAAAGGAATGAATGAATAAATAAATTAGATAAATAAAATGCACAGTTTACTATTTTGGTATGTACTGCCATATAAAACTTTCATGTGAACGATTTTATGGTACCCAGAGTGACCCCAAACATTTTTCCCGATATACTTTAAGACTCACACATTTCAGTGCGGTTGAATTAGTACCACATTTTTCTGCAACATAAAGTTTTCATGGGTTCCTGGAACTGTTTTCAGTAATGGGTGTTTTATGTTTCTGAAGTCTGCTTTATGGCTTCCTAGTAGTCTTGCTGATGTAAGTTAACTATATTGCTGGTAACAGGATACACCACAGAAGTACTATTACAGTAATAAATTCAGATAGGTTATGTCTCCTGCCATTAATTGATGTACAATTACCGCTATAAGTGCTTGTAACCACACTGTAGTTACCACATGCAGACTTACCCACCAGTAGGAGGTTAATTAAATATGATTCTCACCGACAGAGGTCTTAAATCAGAAAAGCGATACATCAGCATCAAGTATCTCCCCATCCTAGCTGTGCAACAGGAAATTGAAGGGAACTCAAATATAACCTCCAGCTAAAGTAAATGGATATGTCCCTTTAATATTTGTGTAAGTCTGTATCTCGTTGAGAATTCGGTTGCTACGAAAATCTGTAGTTCTACGTAATGGTTAGCAGATGTACATGTTCATTTCATACCATTGCTACTCTTAATATGCTGGTCACTTAGTATATCATTAAACAAATACCTGCAATGATGATTGAAGGTATAGTGAACTGGGTGACCATATTAGTGAAGACAGAAGGACTTGAAAGAATGAGCAGAAGATAGGTACAATAGCAGTAGTAGTACTACAGGAATTCTATCAGACTGCAGTAGCAAAGTAATAACTGACTCAAAGAATAAAACTCTCAGTTTTCTAGTTGATGTCTCCATTCTGATTTAGGGTCATAAGCTTCGAAGGATGAAATAGCAAATGCTAGCATCAGAAATTAATTTCCTTCACAGAGTACATAGACTTACGTTTTGTAACAGAGCAATGAGTTCAGCAGCCCAGAAAGATCTCAAAGAACAACAGCTTCTCTTTTGTGTTGAGTGAAATCACTAGTGATGATTTGGACAATTTCTTGTAATGAATTCTGGACACATTCTGCAGGATGTTACCACAACATGGTTCACAAAGAAGAGGCCCTTAGTCAAACCCAACACATGTTGGAGGGATTATATCTCCCAGCTTGCATGGGAACACCAAGAAATTCCACAGTGTGTGTTGGAAACTCTTGCTGTGAATAGGGAGGTCTTTTATACATTGCTCAGCATGTTACCCATATGACCTGCACAATGACAAGTAGTTTAGAAGATGGGGTGTAACTCTGATATCGTGGACAGAATACACATTTTAAAAGTTACAATTTCTATACAGGTGAGGGGAAGGAGTAGAAAAGAGAAGAAGCAAGATGAGAAATGAATGAGGGAAGGAGTAAGGAGATGCAAGATTGGGGGATAACTGAAAAGATGTGATGAAATAGAGGATAAATCAAACTTAAGTTGAGAAGGGAGATCTCTAATTGGCTTTATGTGAATAAGCTATATAAGATTAAAAATCTAAGTTAAAAAAAGTCTAAGATTTTGTGATAGATTAGAAATATAAGTTATCAAGTACCTGTATGGTCAGCAAACAAACATCTAACTTATTTTAAGGGCCTTAGCCTAAGAATACTCTTGATGAAAATGTGATCATTTTCTTTAGTAGGTGAGTGAAAAGAATCCACAGACAGTGGTGGCTTCAGGATCCTTTAATTACCGGGGCACAACAAGGCCACAGGAACTAACTGGTAGGGCACGTAGGACGTGAAAAAATACCATACCAGTAAAGTATAGAACACATGATACTTGGTAATAACTCATCCATAACCCACTATTAAAAATGAAAGACCATTTCACTACAATAAAACAGTGAATGCCATAATCTTACAAACTCTAGCAATGCTCACAACATAGAAAAAAATCTTCTGATTTGCTGTGCTCAAGGATTATGGTCTATTATGGTCTAGCAGAAGTGCTGATATGCTACAGTGTAACAAGTCAAGGGTATAGCTACTAATACAGCAGAGGTGGGATAATCTCATGCACAAAGACATTTGTGCTTCAGTAGAAAGAGAAAAAACATTAACCCAAGTTGAAGAACAGAAAGGCAGGCTTATTTGTTCTGAGCTGTATTGTAAAGAAAATATTTTTAAACAAATGCAGCACATTTTGCTAACATTCAGGATAAGTACAAATATTCCCACTGCAGACACTGGTAAATAGAAAACAGTTTACGTCTGTTAAAAGTTCATTGAAGTAGAATCAATACTGATCAGTTAACAGCTCCTGGATTACAATGATAATTTTGACACAACAGGGGAAACATAGAAGAGGGTCTGTCAGTGCTTGGACCAAAAACTTGGAAGCCTTAAAACATACAGTTCAGCTAGTTTACTTTGTTGATTATTTACAACTACTGTAAAAAAAGCAATAGCTTAAACGAGAACACAAAGCAACAGTAATTCAAGCAAAAAAAAAAAAAAAGAAAAGAAAAACAAACAGGTTCCAGAAGCTGTGCAAGATGCCTGTGACTCACATTGGTACAATTCTATTTACATAGAAGTTAAAAAAATGACTGGCTTATTTCCAACGTAACTGGTATAAAGGAAATGGATTCTGGAGGAAAAAACTCCAAGATCACATTACAGAGGCAGTTTCATTAAAATAGTCAGAGTAAAAAATATAATGATATAACTGAGATATAGTGTCAACCATAAATAAACATGTTAATTTTCTGACCCCCTGCAGGGAAAACACCACTGCGAAAGACAAAAAAATGCACCAAGCAAATGCAACAACATGAACTATCTGGTACTCTGTTTCTGGTCTACTGAGAAACACCAGTTGAAATAATTGAGATATAAATGTCTTGGGGAGTACCATACCTTTCATATTATTTGGTCAAGACTTCCATAAAGCCAAAAATAATGGGGATGGATAAAATCAAGAACACTTTTTAAACATTACTGTAATTCATAGGTTAATAGGGTCATAAGTGTGTACTAGGCTAATGGCCCTGGAGCCTTTACAAGCCTAGCCCATAGGATTAACCTGGCACCATGCCACCTCACCTTAGTTCACAGTTCCTCTGCTGAGTAGAGCCACTGGAGTGACCCCAGGGTGAATTTTTTATTTCCCACTATTCTATTTCACTTAAAAAGTTAATGGAACAAGTTTTTCATCAATATGCATATTTGAACAATAAGAAGTAGAAAACTCTAATGACTGACTAATCATGAATGACTTATTTTCCAGAAAATCGAAAGCATTAAGAGGTGCAGGACAAACATCTGAAGCAAAATGAATGACATTCTGCAAAAATAGGACAGCTGAGAGGCATGGGCAGCACTCAGAAGGAAATGTCTGATCACAATAACCCATTTCAGGGGTTCAATATTTCTCTAGATGTGTGGGATTTTAAATGATGCAGCTATGATTTTCTGAATCCTTTATAACTGTCTATGAGCAAGTGTCAGCAGAAGATTTTAAGAATTTGTAGTTTTAATGACTGAGATAATTAAAACTTTATATTCTTATATTCATACTTTGAGGCTTCTTCATTTTCAGACAGATTAATATGGTTTGACATTACAATGATATCCATAGCACCAATAAGCAAAAGAATTAAAGAAACTTCAGCCATAGTCAACTTTCCATCTTTAGAATATGGAACTCTATACTACCTCTCAAAAGGTGAAATGAATGGGCAAAATGTGGAACATTTACTAACAACTACAGAGATAGTTATTTATACTTGTTTTACTACAGACATACTTCTTCAACCACTGGAATCTTGGAAGAAACAACTGAAGTTGCAAAAGTACAAGGCCACAGATGGGCAGGCCAAGCACACCCCTCTACTAAAAAAAAAAAAAACCTCACAATCAACTCCAGTCAGCAACAAGAAATACTGGTACGAACAGGTTTGCAACATCATGAATACCATACAGTCCATAACACTAATGAGCAAAATACAGCCATATTCGACCTTTCATCTTCAAAATGCAGCATACTCTGCTATATTTCACAATGTGGAACAGATGGATAAAATATGACACATTTACTAACAACTAGGAAGGAAGCTCACATCCTGTTAAACTGTGGAATTTATACTTATACAAAGATGATCATCATTCATACTGCCTCAGTGGCATGTGGGTTCTGTGCCTGCACAAACCCACAATGGTAGCTTTTCAGAGCTCAGAATTCCTTCCTGTGACTCCCTGTGACAGGGGCTCATCTAAACCTCTCCCATCAGGAGAAGCTTAGCCTCTATCACAGAAAGTCAGTTGTTCAATCTTTTAGAGCTAGCTGTAGGAATCACACAGCTGAATCTCCTCAGCAGCCTGCATTGGTGGATTAGTTTCCAGACTCAGATAAGACACATTTGGGAACTTCCCTTCCTCTTTTTATTATATGTTTTTTATTTCTTTCAGTTTTATTAAAAATAATACCACATTTCTTTTCTTCTCTCACCCTTTTGTGTAAGTCCACAGCCCTCTATGGTACTATAATCAGACACATCTTCTGGGAAACAAATCCTTTAGGCATTGAAGAACTCTTGCTAGACATAATACTCTCTGTTCCCAAACATTTTATTCACTAGTGTAGATCACAGTAAAAAGAAACAGAATGCTCACCACACTGCACACAATTAGGCCATTACCATGTATAAGGTTGATGTGGTTTCCTTAGTTAACAGTGTTTTATAGTCAGCTAATCTCAGAGATTATGTTCCTATTCAGAATGTCTGTGGGGGTGCCTTTTCTAGAGATCAGTCTACAGCCAAAGATTTTGATGGGTTACTCTGATGCAAACAGTATGAAACACTTAGAGTCCATGTAGTCTGATTCTTTGGAAGTTGATCAGGTTCAAAAACCCACGCAGGTGTTTACCTTTCCACAGGTGCTAGTCAGGCTTACAGATGCTTTTAACTGGAAGTAATCTGGAGCTATGCCAGAGATTGGCAGAGTTTTTGATCTTTTTGGTGCCATTAGATATGGTGTCAGCCTTCAGGTTATTTTAGATGATCAATATGTCCCCACCTACAATGCTGGTAAGGGACGTTCTATCAATTTCAGTTCCTGCTATCAGTGCCAGTCTTTTTGCGTCCTGATTTCTCATTCTTGACCCAAAGGTAAAAGCAGCACTGAATATCTTGAACACCCAATTCACCAAGAAGTCCAGGATTATTTGGGAACTTTGAAAGATTCTCACAGCATATTCCATGAAAGTGTGCCTACAAAAAGAGGCATACAGATTCCCATGCAGAATCTCTCACTCCCAACACTGACCTCAGTGAAGGTGAAGATCTTTCCTGAAGATCACAGATTTAGTGAGATTTTAGAATTGATGCAACAGAGGAGTAGTACTTGGCCTACTGTCCCCCTTTCCCTAGGTGAGGAGGTTTTATTCAATGAGTTCTGAGCTGCCCACTCTGTTTTATGGTCGGTCACTCCCACTGACCTTTCCAACAACCTGGCAGACAAGAGGGCATGGCAATAGCCTGAAGTTGATAAGTGCATGTCTTGTAACCAAATAAAATTTTGTGCTCATCTAAGGCACTGGAGTAAAGGCCCTCTTATGGCATCTATTACTGTGGTGGCTGCCATTAAGAGAGATCACGCTAAAGAAAGTTCTGTGGTCCATTGTCTGATCAATGAGCCCAGGATGATGCGCCATACCTAGTAGTGTGTTTATGCCTCAGCAATGAATGCTGAATTGTCTTACTGATATGATAAGGTTCCAAAGTGACTTAGCTGAGCAGACACTAGACTCTTTGTGAGGACTTCCTACTCTAGATACCAAAAAACTGATTGAGTCCTAGATGGCTACAATATTGGCTGTTTCCAACCTGCCCATGAAACTACTAGACAATGCAGCAGACTGAGTGGTTACAACAGTGACACAGGCATTACCATGCACCACCATGCCTGGCAGCATTTGCATCATGATGCCAGGCTGCATTTGTGTGACTTTATAGATAAATTCAAAGCCTCATTTGCCAATGCTCCTTATGGTGGATATTCGCTTTTTTGAGCCAAAGGTTAAAGAAATGCTTCTAAATAGTGAACGGAAAGGGAAAACACCTTCTGCCATCGGAATTCTTTTTGAAACCACTCAGAGGTCCTTCTCCATGAACCAGAGTGGTGCCTAACGCTTCTGGTATATGAAGTCCCAGTGTCTTCCCCTTGACTCATTTTCAGAACATGACAACTGTGGCAGAGGAGACCCATTTAATGGACACAGCCAAGAGGCAGAAGAGGTCAGAAAAAACAGAGGCTGAATCACGGTTGGCCATCATGCAAGACAACTGGTTGAAATGCATAATATCCAAAGGCTACACAATTCCTTTCCTAGCAACTCCCAGACCATTCATCCCTGTCTCCGGCAGACATGTTACACTGAAAAAAGAGAGAAGAAGCATAACATGAGATTATTCATCTTCAAAATAAAAAAGAGCCATACAAAGGGTCACACCAGACCAGAGAGGGTCTAATGTCTGTTCCAGAGTCTTTTTAGTTCCTAAGAAGTCAAAGGACTTCAGGCCCATTTTAGACTTAAGTGACTTAAACAATACATAAAAATATACCTTTCTAGATGATCACTGTCCAAGCAATTCTGTGTCTACAAGAAGGAAACAGGATGTGTTCTACAGACCTTCAGGATGCTTAACTCCATATGATGATTATTGCAGTATCATCTATAATGCATCTTCTCTTGTGGCTTGGAGGCAGTCATTACCAGTTTTAAACATTGCCATTTAATCTTACTACAGCTTCAGGTGTTCACCAAGTACATGTTGATCATGACAGCCCATCTCAAGCTGAAAGGGATCTGCATCATTCCATACCTACATCTCATTTGTGATGATCCTAGGTTGTTTCTGTAAATCTTTCAAACTTATAGGTGCAGTGTTTTCAGACTCTTGAGTATAGAGGATGCCATCTGGACACAAGATTAAGAACTGCAAAATTTCCAAATGACAGACTTACATCTCTATTGTCTACCATCTCGCAACTCCAAAAAATCCCCTCACCACCATCAAGGTTTCTTCAAGTTCTAGGCATGATAGCTACTACAATCATTCTGGTTTCCAATGCCAGATTATACATGATGATATTACAATGGACTCTGAGCATGTAGTGATCTTAGTTTTGGACATATTATCAACAAAACTTTCCATGTGTTATAATTCTACAAGCATCACACTGGGTTATGGTTTGAAGACCATTTATTCTCCCCCTGCTAATGACCATACTCCCCCTCTGTGGGATGGGACAAACCTAGTGTTCATTCAGAGCACTGCAAGCTGCTCAGGACTTACTTCCCCAGGTCCTATCTAGTCCCATCTATCCATATGGACAGCACTTCTGTGGTGTTGTATAACTATAAGCAAGTGGAAACCCAGTTCTACAACCCTCCTCCCTGCTGAGAGGCAATGAATGTGACAATAGACAATGCCTTCAAAACATTTTCTAGTACCAATATACGTTCCAGAAATGATCAACCTTTTAGCAGACATGCTCAGCCAATGTACCCTGATATGTCAAGAGTGATCCCTCAATCTATCAGTAACATAGATGATTTTTTTTCACTGTTAGGGATAGCCTTGCTTTGAACTCTATTCATCCTTAGCCAACATCAAGTGCATCATCCACTTTTGCTCTAATCTTGATCTAATCTCTCCACAATGGCAGACACCCAGAGACTTTCTGATTCATCAATGGCTTTCTGGCCTTCTTTATCCCTTCTCTACACTACCTCTTATGGCCAAATTCTTACAGAAAGCTTCTCTGTTCAAGGCTTCTGTTATCTTCATACTCCCCTTTTTTGACTCAGGCAAATTTAGTTTCTGTTGCTTTGGTATCATCTCAAGAAACAGCCCCAGATGGATCATCCCATTGTGGATCTGTAATCTCATCCATCCAGCAAGCCTTGCCCGGACATATCATCTCTGAAACTAATTGCATGGCTTCTCAAATTCCAATGATGGCCAAGAATCCTTCCTTTTCCTCCAGGGTTATTCACATCATCTCTACTTCTCACAGGTATACAACTTAAAATATATGCAGAAGTAAATTAAAAATATTTACTCTATGGGCAGTCCAACAGGGCCTAGAACCCTTTTCAGCCCCACTTCCTTTGGTCTTTCAGTTACTTGTTTCCTTGTTTTATTCTAGTTCTAGTTTCTCCAGCATTAAAATCAAGTTGGTAGCCATTTCTAACTTTCACCAAGGCTTCAATCCCATCTGCTTAGCCTCTGGAAATGTTTGTAAAGCATTCCTGTAAGAGTCTTTCTTCTTGTTAAAGATGTCTCTCCACTGTGGGATTTGCATTTTGTGCCAGAGGTCTTGATCTGGCCACCCTTCAAATCTCTGTCTTCCTGTGACATAAAATACCTTTTCTGGAAGACTTCCCTGAGAACTAACCCCTCCTTTAGGTCTATAGTAATTTCTGGATTGACGCTAAAACAGACCATTCATTTACCAGCATATTTCTAAATCATTCTAGCTATTGAGAGCATTTGCTTCTCTAGCTCTCTGCCTCTGGATGTTTACAAGCAGCTATGTTTTTACTTGTGTTGTGCAATGGATCTCATGAAGGACAACCAGCTGTTTGTCTCTTACACCTTTTCCAAGCTGCGTTCCCAGATTTAAAAAGTTAAGTCTGTCCACATGGCTGTCAAATTGCATTATAAACATTTACTCTGTTAACAAACACCCTTCCTGTCGAAACCTAAAATGCATTCTACAAGGTCTATAGCAACATCTATGACCTTTTTCAAAAGTTTCTCCATTGACGACATATGCACCATAGCCGCATGGTCAGTTATACATACCTTTATTTAACTTTACAAGTTGGATATGACATCAAGGTCTAGATCCTTCTGGATCAACTTTCCTCAAGGATATCCAGGCTTGATACCACCTAGAATTCTTAGTAGCTGAGGAGTTCTGTCCCATCAAAGTAGACAGACAGGATAAAGTTAAATATATGGAAGCTAAGTACATTCTGTAACACTGGATCTTTCTTATCCCTTGTTTATCCACTTCAATATCCTGACCATCATCCCCCCTCGTAGCTCTCAATTGCCCAGATTTTCACAGAATGTCCAGATTTTTGCCTCATATCTTTGGTCTGTTCCTCATAAAATATGTGGCTTACTGACAAATCACTGAGAACTGAATTCATTAAATAATTGTACACATTTGAGTTCCAGACTTCATAGCCTTCAGAAAATGCATGCTAGCACAAATCCTCTTATTCTAGCAATTTTCTAAGTTTATAAAAGCAATATTTAAAATATGTCCCTAGTTTTGTGCCTTTGTCTCCCCTCCATTATTTTATGTATTGTCCAGATTTCTTGAGCTAAGAGGTTGAGAGGTGACCCTCCTTCAAATTCTCACTTCTTGGCTTTACAGACCATGCTAAAACACAAATATGCAGAGATTCCTCAATTTTGTCAATGCAAATGCTTTGGAACAGCTAGTCAATACCCCCACAAGAGGTGATAATATCTTGGACTTGGTATTAACCAACATAAGTAACCACAGAGGCATCAATGCAGTGTCATCCTCCCTTGTAAGATCAGACCATAAAGCAGTCACATTCAAAGTCACCATCTCCCCTGATCCCCCCCTAGCTAGGGTCAAACAAAATAACTTTTCCAAAGCTGATTACAGCCTCCTAATGGATGGTATAAACAGCCTCACAGCCCCCTCCCCCTCTCTAGGAACTGGTACCAGTATCCAAAACTATACCAAATTACTATATGAACATGTATATAGATGCATGGAATCAGGAATACCTGACAGGACTAAATCATCCTCCGCAAGGAAGAGTAAACCTGTCTGGTGGACATCTGCAATAAATAAACTCTATAACAAAAGAAAAACATTGCTGTCCAGGACCAAGAAGGAGCAAGTGCCCAACTAGAAACAATCTCTCCTTAGCCTAAACAAGCAAATAAGAGCACTAGTGAAATCCTCCAAAGCAAACTTCGAGTCCAAATTGGCCACATCTACTAGAGACAATCATAAGGCCTTCACATATGTCCATAATCTCAAAGGTAGCACCCAATTCTGTTCAGAATTGATGGTCAAGGACACCACATGCATAAATACCGTAGATATAGCAAACGTGCTGGCTGATAGACTCAGCGAAAATTTCAACCCTCTGTCCCCCCATCAGTAAATCAGGACATTCCCAGTACCTGTCCCCTTCCCCTTATATCTAGGGATCAGGTCATCACTGCTCTCTCAAAGGCAAAAAATACAGCCTCCATGGGACCCGATAACATGCCAGGCTGCATCCTACATGAACTCAGGAAGGAACTTTCAGCACCATTAGGCACCCTATTCAACCAAAGCCTGAGTACTGGCTTTGTCCCAGCTGAGTGGAGGACAGCCACTGTCATCCCTTTACACAAAGGTGGAGCTTCCAGTGATCTGGGAAATTATAGACCCATCATTCTAACTAGCCTGATCTGCAAGGCCATGGAATGGATTATCATGGACCTCATTAACAAGGACAATGGCAACCTCCAAACACTTGATCCCACACAGTTTGGCTTTGTCAAGGAGAGGTCATGTCTGTTAAATTTGGTCAACATTTTTTAGACAGTCACAGAAGCCATGAATGAGGGGAAGACAGTGCACACCACCTACCTTGACCTGGCCAAAGCCTTTGACATTATTCCCCACTCAGGCATAATAGATAAACTCTCTCAACTAGGCATCAATCCATATGTTACCAGATGGGTAGCTTACTGGCTCACTAATAGAACCCACCTAGTCAAAATAGGGGAAGCCACCTCAAGCAGTAGACCCGTATCGAGTGGCATACCCCAGGGTTTGGTCTTGGGGCCTCTGTTATTTGGAATATACCTTTCTGAGGTGCAGGCCAAAACTATTAGGCTATGGTTGACCATGTTTGCAGATGACTGCAAGCTAGGAGCTGTCAACAATTCTCCTAGTGAAGTGGACATCCTCCAAGAGGGTCTCACCCAAAGAAATGACTGGTGCCAGAAACATGACCTCAACCTGAATACAAAAAAATGCATCATTATCATCCCCTTTGGGGACAGTGATTTCCCCACAAATTATCACATTAATAACAATGTCCTAAGCACACAGTCAGTTGTGAGGGATTTGGGCACCCAGATTGATAGCAACCTGATGTTTGACCACCATGTTGCTTCCATTGTATAGAAAACTTTCTACATGGCCCGCCTCATAAGTAAAGGTATCTCATCCAGGAACAATGAGGTCATAACATCCCTGTATTCTTCCCTTATAAGCCCCATTATTGAGTAAAACGCCCCATTCGGCATGTACTTCGCAAAGCACATGCAATAGCTGGAGAGACCACAGAGGTTCCTCACCAGGAGAAACTAGGGACTCAAAAATCTACCATATGCAGATAGGCTAAAAGCTCTATCCCTCTACTCTGTTTCATACAGACTCCTCAGAGGTGACCTCTGTCTGGCATTCAAGGCGATCTCAGATCCCACCTTGATGGGACTGCTGCATATCTGCAAGTCAAGCTCCACTCTAGTAATCCACACATGCAGCCTCAACCTGGTCTGTGACATCAATAGGACTTGTTGGCAGGACAGATTTGTGTCCCAGAGATTCCCCCATCTATGGAATAGACTCCCTCTCCACGTCAAGCAGAGTATCTCTTTACCCCTTTTTAAGTGCAACATGGATAACTGGATGGGAAATAGAAATACATCCCTGGGATTCCACCTGTGTCCCTGCTGGACAGGGGCATTGGGTGCTGATTTGTCTATGCATGGGCTAAACTTTTGGCAAGGCTTATAAGAGCCTCGGGGCCAATAGCCTAGTAACTTCCTATGATCCTATGAACATGCTGCAACTAGCTGAATCTGTCAAAAGTGAAAGTTTAATTTCAATACTTCTAACAAAAGGCTGCCATGACAGATTCCTTAGTGGAGTCTCCATCAAGGCCATCCTAGAAGAAGCCACTCAGTCCTCTCTACATACCTTTTTAAAACATCATAACTTGGGGGCTGCATCTATAGCTAGAGCAGGGTTTGCTTCTGCTATCCTGTAAGGTCTGATTTCCAGATAGTTAACCACCATCTCCTAGTTCTTACTGATTTGGGAATCTTCTCAAGAATGAGCCATGCAGCAGTGAATACTACAATGAGCATAGTACGCTTATATTAGGAACTTACCATAACAGTAGATGGTCAATAAGTTTTACTGCTGTAGTCCAAGCTCCCTCCCAACATGGTCCTTTTCCTGCTTTTAGTAATATCCCACTTGGGTTGGAGTGACAATCTCATCCTACCTACCTCCATTTTGTTCCTACTACACTAGACCTTCATTTCTTGCTTTATTAGTCCGTTTCTTGGAATATTGGGATTGGGAATCCTTGGGATGAATGTTAGCCAATAGTGGAGGTTTCCCCTGGTTCACAGTGCTCTGTGGTCAGGAGTTTCTCCCATGGTTCTGTAAGGGTAAGTAAGAGATAAAGATGGCACTGACTGATGCACCATTTATATTACTGATGTCCCTACACCAGAAAGAGAATGTCAGCAGGAACTCAGGAATGAGAAGCCCTTTGGAAGACTGGCTGGCCACAGGCAACCCGAGGGCAGGATATCACTCCATTCTTTTTCTGGGCATGTGACTGTTTATTAATAAGTATTACAGTATGGTCAAGACTCATTGCCCTACTTTCTGCAGCCTTTGTCATCTAAATTCTGAGGCACATCCCCACCCATCTTACAAAATCTTTTCCAGCTATTAGCTGGTGCAGCTTCCCATATTTCACATAAGCCTGATTCAGCCATTCCATTAGATACCAGCATAATAACAAAAGGACTAGAAAAGTGCTCTTGGACTGAGTATTCTTGCTGCTTTTATCTTTGACAAGTGCGGTCTATTGGAAGTGGACATAAAGAAAGGGTTATTTTTCCTGTCCCCATCTTCTGAAGATCATTACTTCCCTTCTTGCTACTGGACTAAGCAGTAAGGGGCATAATTTTGCCACTCTGCAGAAGCAACTACATTCCATATGGAATCTCATGTAAACCATCATAAACACTGAAACAAACTTTTTCTTGGTTCTACACATCTGCTGATTGATTCTTGCTATTGTGTTGGGGGGTGAGGTGGGTCTCACACCAATTTCCCAGCCCCTCCCCATCTATTCATTTTATATTATTATTCCTTCCCCTGTGTCACTCCTACAACCACCATTTTTAAAGTCAAATCTACCTTCCTTTATCAAATCAACCTAACTATACTTCACTATTAAATATTCACTCATAGGTCTTGGATTTCTCCTGACCCTCAGTCTTCTACAGGCTAACATACTATCTTTGTTCAGACCTCTACTCTTCTTCATGCTAAACATGATAAACCATAAATAGCTACAACCAATTCCATTCTGCCATCTGCCACAATACAACCATTTCATCTTATTCACAAAGCGCAGTATGCAGACTGTCATTAACTACATCCAGAAAAAACACCTTTCAAATAACTTTACTAATAATCAACAATATTTCATCATTACCATCACTGCAATACATTCCTTAACTGGCTACATCCCAATAACATCCCCAAAGTACCTAATCAAACTAACAATTATAACTCTACAGTTTATAAAATCAAGCATCAAATCCAGTCCTTGGCCAACTGCCACCAACTTTCCCAAGAAAAACATGAAAAGCCACCATCTAAATTCTCTTTCAGTCACATCTTTAAATGCCAAAAGCATATAAAGCAAGTTAGATTAAATCTGTGCATTCATCCCATCCCACTCACCTGATATTCTTGCAATCACAGAGTCTTAGTTCAAAAATGATCGCCCTGATGTTAACCATTTCTTTTCTGGCTACAAGTATATATTTGACTCTCATCAGAACTCAGGCCTAGGGAAAGATTTCTGCTTTTATACAAGTCCAGATTTCATATGTCAGTCGTCACCCAAGCTAAGACAAAATTTGATGCTGACCCCATCACTGACTACCCTTCAAATCCTCTGTCCATCTTTATGTTGTTTTGGCATACATACAGTGTTCTCAGTCAACCAATTCAAGTATTCAAGACCCTCATTCAAGCCATAATCTCCAGTATTCCAGCCAATAATTACATACTCATACTAGCAGACCTCAATATAAACTTGTTAGGACCCTTCAGTAATGTCATCACATAATTCCTAGCAGAATTACAACTCCAACAACTAATAAAAGAATTAATTAGACCAAACACCCTTTCAAGCATATCCACCAGAGCTCATAATTATCACATATCCTCTATAACCGGGTCTACTTTGTTTCATTGAATCATTTCACTGAATTTCATTTCACCCCGACCACTTCACTGAAAACACAAATTACTGAAAACTCATTTCACTGAATCTCATTTCATTGAACTGCAGTTAGTATATATGGCACTGTGTAAAGTACTGTAAGGCAAGTAAAAGGTATATGCCCTTTTTCCCACTGTAGTGTGATTCTGGAGATTATATATATATATATTTAGTTGGGGGTGTGGGTGGCATATCCACCACTTAGTTTGAGTACATATTGTCTTCTGGAGAGAGTTAGTCATTGGTGTCGCAACTATGCATGTCTATTATTTAAAATGTATTGTTTTGAAGTTTTTGGTAAAATACAATATAAAACAAACAAGGTGGGAGCCTGTGCCCCCCACAACCCCCTAACTATATATATATATATATATATATATATATATATACTAATTCCAGGATCGCACTACAGTGGGGAAAAGGGCATATACCTTTTACTTGCCTTACACTACTCTACACAGTGCCATATATATTAACTGCAGTTCAATTAAATAAGATTCAGTGAAATGACTTTTCAGTAATTTGTGTTTTCAGTGATGTGGTCGGGGTTAAATGAAATTCAGTGAAATGAGATTCAATGAAGCAAAGTAAACCCCTGTAACCATGTAGAAACTCCATGATCAGTGACCCCGCCTTATCACGTTCAGTGTACACAACCAATGTTCAATGTACATTAGCCACCCACCAAAACTGCTTCATTCAGATCCATATCAAAAGCCAAGATTTCCAGGCTCAAATCTAACTATTCTTCAATAGACTGGTCTCCCATTCTTAACCTCCACAAGCATAACTCAGTTGCAGAAAACCTAAGATAGCCTCTCTTCCCTATACAAAATACTTACTTTTTCTTAGTTAATAGGCTCCTCAAGTAAAAAAAACAGAATGTCTCACTAAAGAACTAAAATCTCTGTTGCCATAACATAATTAGGCATGGTATAGGTAGAGTGTAGATCCAAAGCACGTCTAAAGACTGCTACACCACATTATAGGTATTTACTAACCTTGCAGTCCAATAGACCATTAAGGAACTTAGCTAAAACACCCTGTTGCCCCCAACATTATCTGGTTAAGTGGCTTACTGAAGGTCACACTGTAGGTAAATGAGGGCTAAGGGAGTCAAACTCTGTGCCACATGTACTACAGCTCATAGCCTTAACCCTCTGCACCAAATGACGGTCTCATTACATAAATTTAAACAGACAATTTAAAGGCACAAACCTTTATCTCTAACCAAACTTCACTTCTACACTCCCCAAAATACTTCTGTCAGGACGTCATCAGCCTGATACACAGACCAACCCCTACTGATCTCATCAGTAGACACCATACATTGTCAAAAGGGTGCCCTTATACCAGAAGATTTCCTCAAAGAATTCACCAACCATCCAGCCCCTCGGACAGTCTATTCCTACCACCCCATGTGGGCATGGGCCGCCTAGCAGGAGGCCAACTAGGTGTGCGTAGGGCTGTAGCAGGGGTGCTATGACCCCTGTCTACAAGAATATTCCAACATTCTACTTTGCCATGATCTTAAAGACACATCACATTTCTATTAAAACAAATTTCTCTTGACTTCCTTACAAGATTAGACAGATAATGTATGGCAATTTATTTCATTACATTGTTATAAATACAGCATTAGCCACTACTCCATATCTATAACTTTATCTGACTTTGAATATCATGCCTGACATCTGGAAATCAGCACTAGTGACACCAGTCCCCAAAGAAACAAAACTCTGTTCAACTGTTCACTTCTAGCCAATCTCATTTCTGTCAATTTAAGTGAAATACTTGAGAAAGTCATATGCAAACAACTCATCATCTACTAGCAACAACATAACCGACTCACATAAAAACAGAACAGATTCTGAGAAAAAAAAGAGCATCCTGACCACACATTGGACACTAATAGACAGCATCTTAACCAATATGGAAACAGGCTAACTTGGACAAGCCTTCTTCACTAGTCTTAACCGGGCAGTCTACACAGTCCATCATATTATGTTACTATCTCACATTTTAGCCCATAAGCAGTGCTATGGTTAAAATATTTCAATGGAAATTTATCATTCATAGTAAAAGTCAGCTTCTTCCTTTCCTCAAAGGCCACTATGCACTCCAGTCTAGCACAGGGATCAATCCTAGCATCTTTTCAATCTTTGGGAACAAGCTACCATTTGACTTACCCCACATAACAACTGCTATTTTGCACAGATGATATGGTCCTCTGTAGGTTTAACCCAAGACACCATGACACCCAAGAACATCTTCAGCATTATCTTCTAGATCTTAATAGGTGGCTTTCTTTTAAACAGCTCATTGTAACCCTAAATGCATGATTTTCAGAAACCGTAAACAATTTGCAAAATGTCCCAATAAATACTCTCATGATAAAGGACTGAAACAACCACAGCATAGAAACTGCCCCAGCTTTCAGACACTTTGGTAGATGCCTGGGAAAAACACTTGATTTTCACATGCACATTGAAAAAATCAATCCCAAAGTCAACTGTCCACTGTTCTGTGGCCAGACACAATCATACTTTCTTTTGCCATCAGCCAAAGCAGCTTTAAGAAAGGGATTCCTTTCTCCCAACTAGAATATTGGCAACTACTATTCGCAGCAGCCTCAAGCAAAAACACAAACCTAAAACCATTTGAATAAAATATGCCACTTCATAGCCAAATTCCCCTCAACAAAAGCTTCTCTGCCAGTCACTGGAGATGTCTAACTGACTACCTGTGAAACAAAGAGCTGACCTTCTTCTCGCCTTACTTCTTTAATTCTACCACCAAGAAACTCCATCACCCATCTTTAGCAAACTCCTTACATATGTCCCCACATCATACAAGCTTAGAAACCAAAGTAAGGTCATATGTTCCAAACTCCAAGAACCAAACTAAAGTGCATAAACCATGGTTTGTCTGTATTTGTGCCAACTCTGTCAATCTCTCCCCACAAACTTAAGGGAAGTCTTCAACTACATGTAACTTCAAAATCCTATTCAAAGATTTGTTGTGTAAATAAAGCAAATACAAGTGTAATAATGTGCGTTGTATCACCTAACTCTTAGTACTGCCCCCATAACTCCATTTATATCTGGTCTTTCACTGCTCCACACTCTTCTTTTGAGCAATACACATTTCTGCAAATATTCAAACAGCTATAATCTATAATGGCACTAGATTGCTACTACAGTGCAGATTTTACCTTTGCATGATTAGCTTTTCATTTTCTGTCAGTTTGGTGTTACATTGCTTTTGAATTACTTCTCTCTGCTAACTTGTTTGTTTCCAACCCTGTTGTGGGTTACAACCAAAGCTGAACCTGTAATTGATCATACTTGATCAGAAACAAATTCAAACATATAGCTATATATATATATATATATATATATATATATATATATATATATATATATATATATATATATATATATATATATATATATATATATATATATATCTACACACACACACACACACACACACACACACACACACACACACATATATATATATTCATATGACATATGACATTTTTACCTTTCATTGTTGCCTGTACTATTCATATGGAGTATGGGGGCTTCTGCCTTCACACCCTGGGGGGGGGGGCTGTGCCCCACACCCCTAACTATATCATATATATATATATATATATATATATATATATATATATATATATATATATATATATGGGTCTACCTAAAATAATTTATACAGCATAATATTGACAGCAAGAATTTCTACCATGATGAATATAATCAAGACAAGTTGTAGACAACTTAAGACAGAAGTTACTTCCTTTCTACTAGCATTACCAACAGATAATATTACTATTTCACCTTAGTAGAACCAGAATAGTTATGTATCATTAGCTGTGCCCCCTGCTTCATTTGCACCCTGAACTATTTGCAGCATTGATCATTATAAGTCTTGCCACCTTTTAATCTTTCTTAAACAGTTTTCAAGGACACTTAGATAATTAAAATCTGCATCTATGTCTCTTGAAGTACCCCAGCCCTCACCAGCCTTCTTCTGAAAACCCTCCCTTGTATCAGGATTGGTCATATGTGATCAGAAACAAACCCACTTCTTACCCAAAAAGCCTAACTATCTACTGTCTGAACATACAAAACCTCATCAACAAAACCACTGAGCTCCATGCTTGGATAGCCCATACTTCCCCACACATTCTAACCTTATTTGAAAGTTGGCTAAAACCTCATATTACTAATAATGTATTATTACCACCTGGTTATAACATCTATCACTCTGACAGAATCCCAAAAAAGGTGACGGCATTGCCATCCTCTACTCTGATCAACTCAACCTCTTACCTCTAACCTCTCCTGTACCCAACTGCCACCCTACTGAATTACTTATTCTTAACTGACACCTAAACTCACACAAAAAATTTTCCATAGCCTCCATATACATCCTTCCAGGCAATATCATCACCACTCTTGAGCATATTCTGTCCTGGGTCTCCCACAATATATCCTATGAAACTATCATCCTTGGAGATGTTAATGTTGATTGGTCCAAATTAATATCTGACTTTCTACAAGTTAGTATTAACTTACATGGATTCCATCAACTTGTCACCCCCCCAAAAACATGTACAAAACCTCTTCTATCAATCCAGTTCTAGACTGGATTCTCACAAACGGGTCTATATTATAACATCAAAGTTCAAAAACTTTGAATGTTATAATATCGAACCCAGTAGAGTGAATGCTTGAAATAGCGAAGCTGCAGAACACCGAATACTTTCCTCTAGGGAAAGTATTCAGTGGGCCGTTTCTGCAGCTTCCCTATTTCCTCAACTGTGGAGCGAAGGTTACGGACCAGGTTAAGGTAAGTGTGCGAATGAAGGTGAGTGTGCAATTGGGCGTGGGTTAGGTGAGTTATGGTTAAGGCGCGGGTCAGGTAAATGTGCGAGTGTGTGGACATGAGGGTTAGGGTGGGGTAGGTGAGTTAGGGTTAGGGAGCGAGTAAGGTGAGTGTGCGATAGTTAGGGACCTTAGGTTTAGGGTTGGGTTAAGGTAAGTGGGTAGCTAGTGGTGTATGTCTAGTTTAGTGTAGGGTTTCGTGAAGTGTATGTGTTTGGATTATTTATTTTGGTGTGCTTGAGTTGTGTGTATGTTTGTCAGAACAGCTGTTCCTGACTGTTCGGTTTTCTAGTGTTTCGGTTGAATGGAGTCAATATTATAACATTCGATGTTTCTAGACTTTGATGTTATAATATAGACCCCTCACAAATACCCCTAACCTCTACCATAATCCCTGTACCTTACCTGACACCATCAGTGATAATCTCCCCACCCTCATCCAAAGACACTCTCTCCAATCACCTAAAACACACTCATATAGAGACTGCCATAAACTCACAAACTTTAATGCCGACATATTTAACTCCACATTATCAAACATTAACTGGTGCTTCCTCCACCAGCTCCCTCTCAATGAAGCCGTGCAAAAATTTGATCATATATTCCTTGATATTCTCAACACTCTTGCACCCACTAGGAGAATCAGAATTAAAGCTAATTATGCCCCCTGCCTCTCTAAAGAAGCTCAATCCCTAATGCATAAAGGAGATTGTGTTTGGAAAACTTTGATTAAAACCAAATCACCATCTCTTTCCAAAAAACTAATTAACAAAGATATGAAAAACTTTTACAACTCACCCTAATTCAACAGAAAATCTAACCAACAAAATTTCTGGTCTACCATAAACAAAATTCTTCACCCTGGAAACCTTTCCACTCCCACCCGTTTCCCAAATAACACCCCACTAGAAACTGCCACACCTCTAAACAAATACTTCATAGAGACTATCCAAAACCTTAGTCCCACCAACCACAACTCTGACCACCCACCTCTTCTAACCCACACAACAAAAACCCTTTCTCCCTTAAGCCAGTCTCCACTGCTTACATCAAATCACTCCTGCTCAAACTTAAACCTTACTCCCCATCTGCAGACCACCTACCTCCCATCTTCCTCAAACTAGCCACTGAATTCATAGCTTACCCTATATCTCTGCTAATCAATAGATCCATTCAAGAAGCCACAGTCCCAGGCATCTGGAAATGTTTCTGCACTGTCCCACAGCTTAAAGGTGGGAATTTTACTGACCCATATAATTATAGACCCATAGCCATACTTCCCCTCTCTCAAAAATACTTGAAAAATGCATCCATACTCAGCTACTGGATTTTCTTCTCCATGAAAACCTGCTAACTCCCACTCAACATGGCTTCAGGCCAAACCACAATACTGCCACTGCACTGTTATCTTTTACTCACAATGTAGCCAAAGCCAGAAACAATGATAAACTTGTATCCTGTCTTTTCCTCAATCTTTCCAAATGTTTTGATACCATTTCACACTCTCTACTTCTATCTAAACTATCCAATCTCAATCTCTCTTAGCCCTCACTTGACTAGTTCACTAGTTATCTCTCCAACAGGCAACAATCAGTCAGATGGCTCACTTCCTGGTCGTCTTTCCTTCCCATCAAATCTGGAGTCCCCCAGGGTTCCATCTTGGGCCCCCTTCTGTTCAATATCTTTACCAATGACTTCCATATCTCTTGCAAACAGTCCTCCCTTATTCCACATGCCAACAATTCTACACTCATCTCCATCTCCAACAACATCACTCATCTCCATCCACACACACAAGACTCTTTCCTATCCATAGAAAAGTGGCTCTCTGATAATCATCTCATATTAAATCCAAAAAAAAAAAATGAAACTGTTGCTATTCCTTCCTCGACCTCTATTTCACCATAAATCAACCTTTACCATCACATCCTAAACTAGACCATCATAAAAGCAGAACCCCACACTAAGCTTTTAGGTATCATTATTGATGACAAACTTAAATTTAACCTGAATATCCAGAAAAGTATTAAAAAACACCAAAAACTAGGTCTATTATACAGAAATAAGAAATTGCTTACCTCTGTTGCTAAACTCTCCCTGGCTCAGGCACTCTTCCTTCCCTCCCTTCTTTATGCGGCTCCAATCTTTACTAAAATCTAGTCTACACTTTTATCGAAGCTAGTACAAACCTACCACTAAATAGCTAGATTTGTTACTAACTCACCTCATAACTCTCACCACTGCCTTGCTCTCAACACACTTCAATGGCTAGAATTCCCCCAACTACTCCAGCTGTCTGAGTTTCAAATCACACATTCCATTTTATACAAACCTACATCCTGCCCCTCTCTCCTCCTTTGTGTCCTGCTACACCCTCAGTCATCAGATCTACTTTAACTCTCTTCTCTTTATTATAATCAAGCTCTGCTTGAATATTTTCTCTTAAGGGATGTCATTTTCTAATACTGCTTTTTCTTTCCTCTTATCTAATGCCACCATTGTTTTTTTTTTGTACAAAAAAATTGCAAATGTATTATCTACAATTGTATTAATTACAACACGTTTTTCATGTTATTTCTGTATTCATAAATATTTTTGTGTTTCTGTTGCTACTTTTTGGTGTGTACAACTCTGGAGATTTTCTCCTCTGGTCTCCACTGAAAATGGGCTTCTAGCTCAGTTGGACCAACCCGGTTAACAAATGTCAAATAAATAAAATAAAAATGACACAACTGCCTATTCATGATACCTTCTTGGCTCAGTCTAGAGAACTATTTGGACTCTGACCTGACTGCAAATGCATAGGTGCAGTAACTTAGAAGATCAACTATACTTTTTATATTTCTTTCTACAGTCTGCACTCAATAAAGGCTCTTATTGTTGCCATATTATGTTGTTGATGTTATTCTTCTGTGGAGAAATAATAAAAGCTCTTTCAATTCAAATATCATCTTTAAGCTAGCATGATATTGTTTAAGGTTGTTTGTCTAATTGTGGGGTATTCACATTCTTAAATATAAACCATCAGATCTTGAAGCTCTCCTGCAAGTTGAACATCTCCATATCTGTGTTGTAACTGATTTTCAGCTTATCAGTCAACGCACCCTCTTTACTGGATTTCAGCATCTCTCACATATTCAAACCTGTTGGAAACTGTACAGGAGTTATCACTATTTGTTAGGGACCCAACTATCTCTAGATAGATTCTTTACAACCCACAATCAGAATTTATTGAAATTCATATTACCCTACAGAAGACAAGTTATCAATTCAAGAAAAATTATTCATTCATAGCCTGCTATAGGTCATCTTCAATGTCCCCGGAGGACCATGAACAATTTCTAAATATGCTTACTGAACTACAATAAATAACATGAAAGATTTCTAAATATATTTACTGAACTATCTACATATAAAAATACCTTTTTGATGGGTGACTTCAACTATCCATTGATTAACTGTAGCACCTAGATCACAAAGGCTGGATATACCTGAAGAGTCCTAGACTCAGTAAATGCTAACTCCTTTCTACAAATAGTTATCGAACCCACTAGGAGTCAAAATATTAAAAATAAAAAATATTGACCTCATCATCCCTACCATTGTATCAGCTTCTACACCTTCTGTAATATCCACATCTCTGGTAAAATCCACCACAAATCAATAATTTTCTGCTTTAGTCTACTCTTGTAGTCTCAAAATTCAGCTACAAGATTTTCAGCCCGCATGTAGTCTCAGCTTTTATTAATAGGTCCAAGCAACAATTGACTGAACTAATATAGCTTTGATGCACCTATCCTTGTACTTCTTACAGTTACACTTCTGGTACACACTTTCAGCATCTACCTTACTGCAGGTGTCTTTTCCATGTTCTTGAAAAATCCTATAATTATACTTTTATCAAGTGCCCTCCTCCAAACCACCTCAGAGCTATTGCCTGATTACAACCCCCCCCCCAAAAAAAAAACTTTCAGAAAGAATTGTATACAGTCAGGCCCTCAAATATGTTAACAAATGCGACATCTTTATCCCTTGCACAACATTGATTTAACAATGGCTACAACACCATCATAGCCTTTCCTAGCTTAGTAAATTCCATTTTTGCAAATATGGAAAATTACCTTCAAATGGGTGTCATTTTCACTGATGTAAGGATGCCATTCAAAGTAGCTAACCTTCACCACTTTTACTCTGAGTAATGCATCTTAGTTTCAATATAAACACACTGAATTGGTTTTAAAATTAAATAAAACGCTGCACCTTTCAAGTCTCAGCAGGCCTAGCTAGCTCTAGTATCAGAATCATCAAAACGGGCCTACTGCAAGTCTATGTTTTAAGGCCAGTTGTCTTCTCACTCTTATAGACTTAGTCGTTGTCCTGCCCTATGTGTAGCTTATCATGTAGGGTGATGCTATTTTTCTTCTGAAGCTTACCTTATCTTACTTTGTTCCAAGGATTATAGAAAAGATTTCATTTGCCTGTGTTTGTTTGCAGAGTAATAAGAGCATATATACACAGTGAACCAACTTTTCTATTTTTTACTCATCAGAGACTTATGGACACTGCTACTACTTTAAAGATATTCACTTCAGGCAACGCCAATGCATGTCAACACAAGCAACATAAGTATCTCAGCATTTGGTGTCCTGAAGGCAGTAAGATGAGATGGGCAATAAAAAAGCCATGAAACACTTCAGATTCTACTACAAAGTCTCTGTCTTCTTTACATTTGAACTAGAAAGGGCTTTCAATAACCTCTTCATGTCATAGTTAGGGTACACACTCTAATTTATTGCTGTAAACTCAAACTATAATGCAGCAAGGCAGCAAATAATGGTTTATATAGTAAATTGTCACTTCATCTCCCTGTTCCCCAATATGGACATCATTATCTCTCTTTCCAAAAGGCACACCAACCAATTCTGTCTCTGTTCCAATGATTTCCATCATCTTTAAACTATCCCTCACAGTCTAAAGCCTCTCACATGAGGCAAATCCTATCAGCTAAACCTGCCACTAGCTCTAAGAACTCATAACCAAGGAGTACCCAGCCTTAAAATATCATCTTTTAACCTTGCAATTAGTGAAAGGGCCTTTCCAAAAAACTGCACTTGCAGCCTGCAATCATTTCACTCAAGAAAATGGAAATTTGTAATTTGATTCCATCTTCTACTCGTGACGGAATACCTCTAACCAAATACAAATAAGATGCAGCCTTTAGGGTTCTATAGCTCATATTTTTAAACAAAAATAACTGAAACTGTTTTTTTTTCCTATAGTCATACCTTTAAAACCCCCTGCATAGTACTAATTTTGTAATATCTGTATTGCCTCTCGTACCTAATGCCCCTTTTAGTTACTTGCATGCAGTCATTTTATATTGAAGATATTTGAAAATGCATCGTTGTTATACACAGAATATTTTATAGCATTATATCCTGCTACAGGCTATGCTAGTGTTTTTGGTTTGCTCTCTTTGTTTATTATGGAAATTTTCTTAGCATTGTGCATTTTCCACATTGCAATAAACAGTCATCATTTATGTTGTACATTACCGTTAGCTAGTTAAAAATTATGGTGTATCAATTTGTTAACCTCATTAATAAACAAATAAACAAGTAAACAAATAAATATGAATGTCAGGTAGACCACCAGGACTGAGAATGAAATGATGTGTTTAGGTCTTGCAGACAGAACTTTTTTGTATTTTGAAATTTGTTATGCTGATTGTTTGAGATAATTCTCAGGTTGATTAAATGATTTTAACCCTTCACTGGCATTTATTTTGCTTGTTGATTTTTATGTAGTGACGTGTGTGTGTGTGTGTGTGTGTGTGTGTGTGTGTGTGTGTGTGTGTGTGTGTGTGTGTGTGTGTGTGTGTATGCATCAGCAAAGGTGCATTTTTTAGACCATTATTGCTTTATCAAAAGCAATCATGGTGTGCACTTTCATTAATTACAGGACTCCTTCCTATATATAAAATGTGTGTTGCCATCTGATATGATGATATGTATATTCATTCTTAACTCAGAAACTAGTTTGCAACTAGAATAATGACAAGTTCATCCTGTCATATAGATGGCCTTTATTTTTTTTCTCTCTTTATAATGGACTATTCAGTTAATTGTGTTCCATGAAGAGGGGTCATTCCTTAACATTTTTAGAAAAAAAATAAATAAAATAAAAGAGGGATTTCTACAGGAACTCACAATTAAAAACAACAGATTATGTCCTGACTAAATGGCAAAGATTGTTTTGCAGTCTTCTAAAAGAGCCTTAAGTATTATGACACTCTGTTTCACTATTGACTGATCTTTAATTATGAAAAAGCTTCATTCTCTCATTCTCTGACCTGAGAGGCCAAAAATGTAGCTAGCAATTCTGACACCCTGTGACATCCCTAGCACTTGGGCTTCAGGACAGTTATTTTACATTTAACAAGGTTTTTGTGGTCTACACTGTTGTGGACAAACCTTTATCAAAACCCTCTCTCCCCATGTCCATCCACGTTTCAGAACACTATGTCTGGACCATTCCCATCAGTTTCTCCTGCCAGCTTGGTCGACATGGGCATACTGAGACAGTGTAGCAACTGCCTCAGGTTCACTGACAACCCTCTTTTCCTAGCACATATTCTTCTACTTGCGAGAGATGCATCTATATCAGTAAGCTGAAATCCATGCTTTCTCATACCTCAGTCAGTACCCCTGATGAAGAGATTGCCAGCACAAACACTACACCACCCACATAACATAGCCAAGCACAGCACACACCCACATATACAGAGATCCTCAATAAAAACTTACCTAAACAGCAGAGACCTCCAAAACACACTCACAGACATTTCACACACAACACCAAACACATCACAGACAACACACCAGTGTCGCACAAACACAGCCCATAAGGCATAACAATAAACTCATACAGCCCATAAAGTACAACATTAAACCAAACATACTAGTCATTGGCGACTCAGTTGTGAGACACACCAATGTCCCCCTCACCAGACTCGACAAGGAGAAGATCGCAATCAGTTGTCTGTCAGGTGCCAGAATCCAACACATCACACACGCACTTAAGTCTCTCCACAAAAGGTACAAGTATGATTCTGTCATTGTTCATGTTGGTGTGAATGACTTGAGGTGTACCTCCCGGGACTATATGAAGAGAGACATGATTGAGCTGTCAGAGTATGTGTCCCAGGCAGGTATGACCCTAGCCCTAAGCAGCATCCTACTTTCACCAAGAATGATACCACAATACTAACAAAAAATAATTGACTTCAACAATTGGCTTATTTTTTGGTGTCATTCCAAGGGGATCCAGTATCTGTCTGCCTGGGATGACATGGTTAACAGACCTCAATGCTTTGCCAGAGATGGCCTCCACTTGTCAACTCTGGGATTCAGGATTCTGGCCAAGGCTCTTGCCTCCCCCATTGTGCCTTTTTTAGGCAATGTCCCACAGACAAATCTTCCAGCATAAAAGATCTGTCAAAATGCAAATTGAAGGTCATGCTGCTTAACGCTAGGAGCCTTAACCTCAAAATCCACTCACTGGAGGTACTCCTAGCACTGGAAGATGCTAGCATCTGTATAGTCATGGAAACTTGGTTCAAGGGTGCAAAGAGTACCCCTGTCTTACCAGGCTATACCTCATTCCACACATTCTGACCTCAAAATGAATTTGAGAAGACTAAGGGTGGTGGAGTTTCTATTTTCATTAAAGATAAGCACAGCTCCAGATTGGTTTGCCAGCATGATGCACTAGAACTTCCCTAGGTGCAATTGACAACTGGCAAGACACCCATTCAAGTTATAGCCAGCTATAGACCCCTCTTCATGACTCAGGACACCCACTCCACCTACCTGGACCTACTTGAGTCCATCAAGGTACCCCCTAACACCCTGATCCTTGGTGACTTCAAATACCCCACCATAAACTGGGTGAACTATTCCTGCTCTAATGCACTTACCCAATGATTCCTTGATTTCATCAATTCTAACACACTAGACCAGCTTGTCTCATCCCCCACAAGGGGAGATAGCATTCTAGACTTGGTTCTCACCAACATGGGTGACTGCTGCACCACCCCCATAGTAAGTTCTTCCCTGGTGAGATCAGACCATCGGTCTGTCTCATTCAAAGTGTCTATCTAACCCCCCCCCCCCAGCCATAACCAGGCTAAAAAACTTCTCAAAAACTGACTACAACCTTCTAATGGAGGGTATCAGTAGCTTCACATCACCGCCCCCCTCAGAGGATGCAGACAAATATGCTGAACAGTATGCCAGTGCAGTATACAAGCACCTGTACAACTGTATGGACTTAGCCATACCCAACAGAACTAAAACATTCTCCTCAAGAAAACACAAACCTATGTGGTGGACATCCTCTATTGACAGGATTTACAACAAAAGGAAGAAACTGTTGTCCAAGGGTAAAAAGGCACAAATTCCCAATTAGAAAAACTCCCTCCTTAGCCTCAACAAGCAAATTAGATGACTAGTGAAAACCTCCAAAGTCAATTATGAATTGAAACTAGCCTCTGTAACAAAGGCTAACCACAAAGCCTTTTTCAGTTATGTCAGAAACCTCCATGGCAAAGCCCAGGTTTGTTCCAAATTAGTTCTTAATGGTGCTACTTACACTGATCCTGTTGACTTAGCCAACCTGCTAGCAGATAGGTTCAGCACAAACTTTACCCCCCGGTCCCCACCCAAAGGCCCATTTGACATTCCCGATACTTGCCCCACACCTCACATCTCCGTTGATCAAGAGTTAAAGGCCCTGTCCAAGGCAAAGAGCACAGCTTCCATGAGACCTGACAGTATCCCAAGCTGTATTTTGCAACATCTCCAGCAAGAACTAGCCTCACCACTGAGCACCCTATTCAACCATAGCCTAAGCACAGGCTTCATTCCAGCAGAGTGGAGAACTGCCATTGTCATCCCTTTGCACAAAGGTGGTGCCACTACTGACCCTGGAAACTATAGCCCCATTAGCTTGACAAGTCTGATCTGTAAGGCTATGGAGCATATTATTATGGACCTCATAAACAAGGACATAGGCAATCTCCAAGCACTTGCCCCCACCAAGTTTGGATTTTTCAAGGGCAGATCTTGCCTGTTGAACCTGGTTGACTTTTTTGAGACTGTCACCAAGGCACTGGATGAGGAAAAGTCAGTATACACAGCTTATCTTCACTTGGTCAAAGCCTTTGACACAATCCCTCACTTGGGCATTATCGAAAACCTAACAGAACTTAGTGTAAATCCCTACCTCATCAGGTGGGTGGCCAACTGGCTCACTGATAGGACCCACAAGTTCAGAATAGGTGCCACTACCTGCGATAGCAGACCTGTCCCTAGTGGTGTCCCCCAGGGATCTGTCCTGGGACTGCTATTGCTTGACATCTACTTCTCAGAGGTTCAGACAAAGACAAAAGGCCTGTGGCTGACCAAGTTTGCGGATGACTGTAAGTTGGCAATTTCATCAGTTGACTTGTCGGGACATGGATTAGGTGGTCAGGTTGCCTAGATGTAATATATGGTTTATGGCATTCCAGAATTTTTTTGTGTCAGATTTTAGTGTTTTGGGGAAATTATAATAGAAATCTTTTTTGTCTTTATTGATTAGCTTTTTTGTCTGATTTCTAAGTTCTTTATACTTTTGCAAGTCAGCTGGTAGCTTGGTTTGTATCCATATTTTCTATGCTCCGTCTCTGGTTTTCATATGGATAAGGGTAGATTTAGACAGCCAGGGAGAAATGTTTACTTTTATCTGAACTTTTCTGGGTGGTGCTAGAGAATTCACTGTTAAGGAAGGTTGAGTTAAAGGCATTTACTGCATCGTCTAGTGGGAGCTGTGTAAGGAAATTCCAGTTAACTCTAGAGTGATAGGTTCTAAGCATATCAGGGATGAAGTTGAAGAGTTTATAGCAGGTGATTAGCCAGTGTGGTTTAGAGAGATGGGTGGTATATTGAAGTACTTTTATGGGTGAGTGATCACTCAGGGAGTCAGGTAGAGTTTCTGGATTGTGATATTTGCTGGGACTGGAAACAAGTATCCAATCAATTAAGGAACTTGAAGAATGAAAGTAGGTAGTGTGGGTAGGTTTGGAAATTAGTTGTGAAAATCCATGGAGATTTATGTGATGTGGCGAGTTAGGATTATTAAGGTTTTGTCAATTAATGTTAACATCACCAAGAAGGATATTTTCATTGGGGAAGTTTTGGGAGAGGAAAGAGAGTATATTTTCCAATAGGGGAATGTTGTTGCATGGTGGAATATATATGGCTACCACTGTGATAGTGGTATAGTTGTTAGGTTTGAGGTTAGCCACCAGTATTTCAGCAGGTGAAAAGGAGGGGATCGGTTCTTTAGGGTGGGAGAGTATGAGGTAGTTTGAGTAGACTATGGCAACATCTCCACCTTTTTTTTAAGCAGTCATGGCAAAGTATGTTGTAGCCTGGGGGAAGAATGTCATTATCAGAGTTTTGGGGTTTAAGACAAGTTTCTGTTATAGAGATAATATCTGGGGTATGAAGAGATACCCATGCATGGAATTGGCTTAGTTTGTTAAGGATACTTTGAGTGTTAATAGAATAGAAGGAAATTTGCTTTTTAGATGTATATGGTTGATTAGTATTGGGGATAGTATTTTGGGGAATGATAGAGTTAGGAATAGGATAAGGGCTAGGATGTATGTCTCTTGATAAGAGCAGATAACTTTGGAAATAGTATGGTTTTAATATTTTGTGGGTAGTTGTGGAAGTATTTTGTCTTGTCTTTGGATGTAGAAAGGTTTGATGGAGGGATTTTTATTTTAGGTTATAGTGTAGTTATGGGAAGGACAGATGCAGAGATGACTATTGGCTGCTGAGGGTAGAAAAAGTTGTTTGAGTGAGGGTAGGTGGGGGATATATGGATGGGTGTTAGGAGTGTGGGAAATGATGTGATCATGATTAGGAGGAGCAGTGGTGGTAGAAGAAGGATAGTAGTGATTAAGTTGGGCATGTTAAAGTGGGAGAGAGGAGTTATAGTTGAGTAATGATAGATGTGAGAGAGTAAGTTGAGAATGAAGGGAGAGGGTTTTAGAACACAGTGAGATGAGAAGTATTAAACACAGGGTTGTAGCACAAGTAAATGGTGATGAGTTAATGTATTTAGGTATAGGATGCAGATTTAAGTTTTGGTACAGAAAGGGGAGGAGTTAGAGGAAAAAGGCGGGAGAAAGTTGTGGATAGGTATAGGCAAATAGAGCAGGGCTACACCTGGGATGGAAGATAGTGCAAGGAAGAAAACAATCAGCCAGTACAATCTAGTTTTGGGGTTTTCTAGTGATAAGCAGTAGTATAGGGGTTAAAATAGATCTCCTTTTAAATTTGGAGTGATAAAGATGAAATTATGGATTTACTCTAAATGGTAAAATTACCAGTCAAGATTGGGTTAGGTGAAAGAAAAGAGCAGGCCTGAAAGATGGAGGCTGGCATTCATAATAACATGCTCACAGTGGGTAATTTATCCAGGTAATACAGAGGGTATAAATGGAAATCAGGCAGTATAATTACATATTCATTATATATTTACAGTAAGTATCAGCATACTTAATTGCAATCTTTGGAGGTGGATTTGAGTTGCACTTGAGTGTTGGGACTGTTTCCTGGTCTGGGAGCACTATGTCCACACTGTGCACTAGGTTGTCATCTTATGGAAGTTGGTGGGGAGATAGCTAGGAGGTAGACAGGAAAGAAACAATACATGAAAATGATTATAGAGTCATTTAGGACAGAAATGATAAGGCTACAACACTCAAGTAGTACCCTGGCATCACAGTATGGAAAGCATGCAAAAAGATAGAAATATAGTATATTGTTCTCTGTGTGACCTTTCTGTGTGACCTTTACACTTGTTGTTTTGGTTATTTATGAAATTACTGTTAGAAGCTGCAAAATGTGACAACAACAATTACAAAATCATTCTCCTTTTATATATATATATATATATATATATATATATATATATATATATATAGATATGTGTGTGTGTGTATGATATATTTATAAATATATCTATATATATATATATATATATATATATATATATATATATATATATATATATATATAGGTTCATAGGTTCATACTAGGCTATCTGCCCTAGGGCATTTATACGCCTAGCCCAAGTGTGTGTGGCTTTCGCCACCCCTGGAATGAGAATACTATGCCCATTTAGGGTTTAGTTTACTGTGCCGCTGTCTAGTAGTGACACAGAAATGACCCCCGGGGTAAAACTACGATCTCCCATCCACTCGTCAAGATTTCTCTTGAAGAGGGTCAGTGAGGTGCTCTGCCTAACATGGACTGGGATTCTGTTCCAGAGTGTAGGGAGCCTCTGGGTTATGAATCTATCCCTCCAGCACGTCCTATTTATTTCTGTCTGGAGGTTCAAATCTCTCGCTCTCGTGGCTCTGGTGGATTTGGATTTTCTGAGGTGGAGCATGTCCATTAATTCTGGTTTGGACATGGCCTTGTACGTCAGACATAGATCGCCTCTTAGTAGGCGGTATGCGACTGAATAGAGCTGGAGTTTCTTCAGCCGGGCAGCATATGACATATGTTTGAGACCCTTGATCCTCTTGGTGAGGTACTTTTGGGGTCTTTCTAACTGCTGCAGGTGTCAGATAAGGTACATCCCAAATGGGGCATTGTACTCAATTATGGGCCTGATAAGGGAAGAGTATAGGGGCACAATGACCTCTCTTGATCTAGATGTGAATCCTTTCATGATAAGGTGGGTAATATAGAAGGTCTTCCTAACCACCTTGGCAACGTGAGTGTCAAATGACAGGTTACTGTCAGCTTGGGTCCTAGGTCCCTGATTACTTCTTCCGTACTTAATGGATTAACACCTATGTGGTAATTTGTGGGTACTTTGTTTTTTCCAAAGGGTATGACTATACATTTTTTGGCGTTCAGTTTAAGGCCATGGCTCTGGCACCAGTTATCCATTTCTATGAGGCCTTTCTGAAGGATGCTTGTGTCCACTGGAGTATCAATTATGGTGCCCAGTTTGCAGTCATCTGCGAACTTTGTTAGCCACAATCCTCCTATGTTTGCTTGCACCTCGGAAAAATAAATGCAAAACAAGAGGGGTCCCAGGACTGAGCCCTGTGGGACACCGCTTGTTACTGGCTTAGAGTCTGACATGGCTCCAGCAATTCTGACCTTGTGGGTTCTGTCCTTGAGCCAGTTTGCAACCCATCTTATGACATATGGGTTTACATTTAAGCTGGTGAGCTTGTCTATGATGCCCGAGTGGGGTATTGTGTCGAAGGCTTTTGCAAGATCAAGGTAGGCTGTGTGAACTGCCTTACCGTCATCAATGGCCTTAGTGACTGTTTCAAAAAAGTCGACCAGGTTCAAAAGGCAGGATCTGCCCTTGACAAAGCCGAATTGGGTAGGATCCAGTGTCTGTAGGTCCCCAATGTCTTTGTTTATGAGTTCCATAATGATCCTCTCCATAGCTTTGCAGACCAAGCTTGTCAAGCTTTTGCGGCAGCAATTTCCAGGGTCCATAGAAGCACCTCCTTTGTGGAGTGGGACCACTGTTGCTGTACGCCATTCTTTGGGTACGTATCCTGTAGTAAGGCTAAGATTAAACAGCAGCCTTATGTGCGGGTTTAGTTCCTCTTGGAGTTCATGTAGCACGCAACCCAGGACACCATCTGGTCCCAGTGATGCTGTGTTTTTAGCTTTGGAGAGGGCGGCTCTCACCTGGGCATCTGAGATGTCAGGGAGGCTACACTCTGCTGGGAAAGATATTTCTCCTTTTGGGGGGGGGGAGAAATTTGCACTGAACCTGTCTGTCAGTATGTTGGCAATGTCTGTGGGTTCAGTGTATTTTTTGTCATTTTGGACTAACTCTGAGCATATCTGGGAGTTTCCACCCAGGTTTCTAACATAACTAAAGAAGGCCTTGTGATTGTCTTTAGTGTCTTTTGCGATTTTTCTCTCGAAGTTGGCCTTGGATGATTTTATGAGTGATCATAGTTTTTTGCTAGTACTGATCAGAGATGCCTTCCCTTTTGGGGATTTTGCTCTGTCATGTAGTAGCTTCCTCCTCCTGTTGTAAAGTTTGTTTATGGCTGGGGTCCACCAAACAGGACGCCTGCTTTTGGGGGAATGGGTCTTGGTTTTATTTAGGATTGCATGATCCATGCATTCCTGAAGGTGTCCGTAGAAAGCATTTATAAAGGATTCAGTGGTGTGGGCTGTGGTTTTCACTGGCCCAGGGGCCTTGAAGGATACCACTTCAGTCTTGAGAAGTGTGAAGTCAGCTTTTGAGAAATTCTTCACTGTGGTCTTTTGTGCTGGGGGTGGGGGTGGGATGTGGATTTCCAGTGAGATTAATTTATGGTCTGATCTCCCCAATGAGGGGTATACTTCCGGTGTGGAGCATTGTGTCCCCATGTTTGTGATGATCAGGTCTAGTATATTATCTCCTCTTATGGGAGTGGTGACTAGTTGTTCCATCGCATTTGAGTTTATGAATTCTAGGAACCTTTGGGCTAGGGTGTTGGGGCTTGAGTAATGCTCCCAGTCTATGTTTGGGTAGTTGAAGTCTCCCAATATGATGGTATTTGGATATATATATATATATATATATATATATATATATATATATATATATATATATGTATTTTTATTTTACATTTGTTGACCGGGCTAGTCTAGCTGGATATATGTCCATTTTCAGCTAGTCTAGCTGGAAATATGTCCATTTTCAGTAGAGGCTAGAGATTCATGTAGAAATTCATGTATGTATGTATATAAATAAATAAATATATATATATTATATATATATATATATATATATTCTATACACGTGTCTATGTATATATATATATGGTTCTACCTCACTTCAACGACACGCCGGAACATCGACACGAAAACCGAGAGCACCAGAAGATCGAAAGCTGAGAAGACCGACACGACGGGACCCAGAAGATCGACAGTGGAGAAGACCGACCCGACGAATGAAAGCACCGACGCCGAGGATGCCGACATGGGGAAAGGCTGTGTAAGTATGCGGTAGTGACGGACGTTAGGGTGCGAGTAAGGTAAGTGTGGATATTGACGGTCTGTGGGGATAGGGTGGGTTAAGTGAGTTAGGGTTAGGAGCCGGGTCAGGTAAGTGCGGTAGTGATTGTGTTTGGGTTAGCGGATAAGTGAGTTAGGGTTAGGAGCGGGTCAGGTAAGTGCGGTAGTGATTGTGTTTGGGTTAGGCGGATAAGTGAGTTAGGGTTAGGAGCGGGCCAGGTAAGTGCGTAGTGACGGACCTTAGGGTTAGGGTTTGGGTTAGGGTTGTAGGTAGTTGTGTATGTGAGGTTTAGTGTGGGTTTGTAGGGATTTTGGTGTGCTTGTGTTGCGTATGTGGTTTTTGGATGGGGAATGTGTTTTGTTTGTTGATTGTGGTGTGTGAAGTGTATGAGGTTTCGTGTTTGTGTACCGTCGGTTATTTCGTTGTCGGGCATGTGGAATTTCGTGTTTTTGTACTGTCGGTTATGTGGTTTCGGTGATTGCGTTGTCGGTGTTTTGGTGTTTCGGTTATGTGAGGTAGAACCATATATATATATATATATATATATATATATATATATATATATATATACACACATATATAAGTAAATAAATACACACACACACACACACACACACATACACTCAGAGGAAACTCAAAAAAAATGCCCGTGACTCTGCAAAGATAAAAAAATGACAAAACCTAAACCTTTTTATTTTGACACAAAGTTTCTCTACATTTTGCAAGCCTCCACAACATACACATGGAAGCTATACCTCATACCCTTCCTATTTCCGGTCTATGCTTAATGATCGAATGTTCACTTCAGCGAACATCCAATTATCGAATGCAGACCCTGAAATGATCACTTCAGCAAATGTGTTACACAGGGAAAGTAACTACTTGGCCAACATATGCCAGTAACACACACAGAACTGTTTTAAATCCACCCAGGTGGGGCTGCACTCCCCACAACCCCAGCTCCCCACCCCCTAACTATATATATCAACTCAGAGATCGCACTACCATGGGGAAAAGGGCACATTTCCTATTCCATGCCTTTTTCCCCACTGTAGTGCGATCTCCACCTGGATGACTATAAAATAGTCCAGTGTGTGTTACAGGGAAATGAAGGCCAACTAATTAGTTTTTCCATGTAACACATTCACTGAACTGAACTTTGATGAAGTGAATATTCACTGGATTCTGTTTGATGATCTGATGTTCGCTGAACTGAACATTCAGTCATTAAACATAGACTCCTTATTTTAGTGGTCTAACTTTGAAGTTAAACTGCCTTGAAGAAAACAGGGAAACTTGGGTTTTGCAAGAAAACCAAGTCTTCCAGTTTCTTTTGGGCTATCTGACCCCTGCACTAAGACAGACATCAAACTTACATAAACAAAATAGAGAGCCAAATGTAGTGCTGACTGGAGGTCTCATACAAAGAAGTGTCTTGTATCTCTTTTTTCATGGACAGAATATAATACATAACCAAGATGGAGGGTATCCTGTCTGGGAGTATGAATTTTCTTTTCTTTTTTTTTTTTTTTTTTTTTTATTGCAAGCAAACATCTATGATGTAGTAAACGTAACAGGAAAACAAAATAGCTAACACAAATGTTAACATCATAGTAATGCATCAGCATAAAACCTAATGCACAAACATTTCTGTAATAATATAAATAAAGCATATGCCTAAACAGAATTTCATATAAAGAGCAAATTAGTCAACCATGATAACTAAAAACTAAAGACGTAATATGAAATCAATACAAGAGTAATGTAAAAAGCCACCCTGCCATAGTCAGCCACTCTCAGGTGAGTTTACCATCTGAAAGGAAGGTAGTATGTTTTCCAAGCTCCAGGGACATTATTCTAGCATACTTCACTATGAACTTGTATGAAACCCACTTGAGATAAGAACTCACATGATTTCCACAGCAAGGCAGTATAAGCTGTGATAATGTAACATATCAGCATCACCCAGAGGATCTTACTATGAGGCACTGTTACGGTATGGAGAAATCTATTATAATCCAATGTATGAGGTTCATAAAGATCCAAGAGTCAGTGACAATGTATTTGAGTTAAGGCAGATTGTCAAATATCCTGGTAATAAGGGCAACCTTAAAATTTGTGGTAGATGTTTGTCTGTGGGGCATTTCATGTGGTGCAGTCATGTTTGACACAGAATCTCTTCGGAAAACCATTAGTAGGCTTCCGATAGCTATTGTAAATTTATCTGAACTAGTGAGCTTGATGAAATGATATGCTGTGGCATATGCAACTAGTAACTGATTGATTTGCCTAAATTGCTAGCTCTAACATGGTTATGAACAATTTTAGCTTTGTTCTTACACCCTTATGCACATGAAATATAGGAAAGATATGTATAAATTTTGAATGCCATTAGAGAGACATTACTAGAGCTTCTCATCTTTCAAAGATAATTCTATATAACAAAGAGTACTATGATGCTAGCATACTTTGCCTTATTTGAAAATGCATCCCTATTTCATGCTTTTCTATATTATATCTGGCTAGCAAGAATTCAAATATCTGCAGGATAAAAGATAAGTGGTAGGGTCCATGGCTGGTGGTAGTAGCTGAGATTACATGGATGAATCCCAGTTTAACTAGTCTTGTTACTCAAATGAGTTGCTCTCAATGGCTAGCTCTGGATGATCTCATAGGGGTATGTGCTCTTTCAAATCCTGTCTGGTACCATGCAACTTTCATGCCATTTTCAATGCTTAAAAAGTGTCTGTTAATGTATGCTGAGATATAAGATGTTTAGGCAGTGTGGATTTAATCCAACCTAGTGCTCTCTGCATATGACTACCTAGGATTTTAACCTCAAATGATGCCAAAAGAAGAATTTCAGTGGTCTTAGCAGTAAGATACTTATACAATGCAAAGGTTAATGCTTATGGTTTTAATTTACAACCCAACTCCCTCAGCACGTTTGAGGAAAGATAGTAGAAAACAGCTAAGGACATTTTTTGTACCCTACAAGTTGAATGGACAACCTCTAGACCTTTCCCAGGCATTTGGATGCACAGGGAATCAGGATATTCCTAAGAATGTAATAGCTTGAAAATAAAAGAATATCATTAGGACATATAGTCTCCCTAACCATGAAATATGAATTTGTCTCCAAGAACTTACCTCTAGTTATAGGTAACTGTAGAGGGGTTTCTGGTTAATTTATATTATTGTGCCAATATCAGGATGTAGATAGATATCAAAATATTTAGGAGACTTGTTACTTGAACTAAACTAAAATGAAATGCATGCTGCAAGTTTTGTCACAGCTCTTGTGTGAGCAGACTGGGAAGATGTTTACTGTACTGACTCCTAGACATGAAATGCCTTTGAAAGATTCAAACTGGTCCACTAAAGTAAGAATGTCCAATATGAAACATAATGTATAAAATATAATGTAGGAGGCTATGATTATGGTTAATTAAAAAGCTAGCTCCATAGGAATAAAATGGGAAGTGCAGGATCAATACATGCAGAGGAGAAACAAGGTTTAAAAGAAGGCAGGAACTGAATGAGCTATGTAATGGCTAATTGATCATGACTAGATGTATTATAAGTGATGTATAATGTTTACAGCTACAGTTGTGTTGGCTTGGTTTGAAATGTATAATGTTTGCAACTGAGAGTGTCAGTATGGTTTATTTTCATTTATATAAATGTAAGATTGCCTATGTCATACATGATAATTTAATAAAGATGTTTCTTGTTTAGAAAAATAAAAAAAGCTAGCATCACATTGAATTGGTGAGCCTTGCAGTAGAACAAATTACAGCATGAATAAAAAATGACAGTTGTTTAGAAAAAAGAATCTTTTCTTTCAAAGGTGTCCAAGGATTCTAGTAAAGAATATAGGCATGATTGCTGTGTCAATGGCAAAATACATGTGATGAACTTTATGCATTATTCACTACTTCTGGTTTCTAATCTTGTATCCTGCTTTGCTGCCATAACCCAGGATATTTTGAAACACTGTTTTCTACTGCTCATAGATTTGAAGTGCAAGTCTAAAGGAAAAATTACATCCATAAGAAGTCTTACTTATCATATCCACCCTGGGGTGATTGGCCATTTTACTCCAAGTAAAGCCCAGTCAGGTGTTTGTAACTCCAGATTACCTTTAGTCTCTATTAAAGTTTTTTTTTTGTATGACCACATATTTTTCAGGTTTGTTTACGGTAGTCATGCATTTTAAAACATTATTGCTTTCTTATCTCTAAATTTATGCACATATATAAAACTTTCCAGGAAAAAAGCTTTTCGATATTCCTTCTAGAAAATATTTTGTGAAAATGTGGCTAAAATATTATCCTTATACATGACAATTTTGATATAAAGCTGAAGAAAACCTCACTGATTATTGATATGTTTTATGACCAAACTCAAGAATTTCACCAGTCTGAATCTTGCCATGTAGGGGTACTGATTTTGTTTCTTCATCATCTAAGCTGTTCTGGTGATATATATATATATATATATATATATATATATATATATATATATATATATATATATATATATATATATATATATATATATATATATATATATATATATATATATATTTAACTCTTGCTTCCTGATCTTGCATTCCTTATTTCAGGGCTTACACTTAGTTTCATCCTATTATGTGCTATATATATAACTAAAATTAAATTATTATATACTTACATTTTTACTAACATTGATGCAATAATGAACAATGTACTCCATTATAATAATTCAGAGCTAACATAATATATCATGTGATTGAAAGTATTGTTAATGCTAATACAGTAATGAACATTATGATGTTATGATAATTTTGACTCAACTGAAATTACTTTAAAATGTTTGAATTTTTTGTTAATACTGATGCAGTAATTAACATAGTACCCTATTAAAATGTTAATAGTTAACTAAAATGAATTTGTCTTATGCGTGATTTTTTAACACTGATATAGTAATGAACATTGTGCCCTCTCCAGTTATGATGATTTATCATATGCTAATTTAATTAATCCTATCTTGAAAATGTTAATACTGATATTGTAATGAATATTATACCCTGCTGATAATTATGAGAGATAAATGATATTGAGTACAAACATAGCTTCACTGTATCTCATTTCATTACATAAATCACTGACTGGTTCTGATTTTTTTCTGACAATGTGTTATTGTAGCCTTCATTATCATCTTAGCATATTCTAGGTTCTGTAATAATTATTGTAAAAACATCCTTCTATTAATATTCAGTGTACATCCATCTTGAATAATTGATATTATTGTTGTTTGCCCTAAATGATAAGCCAAGTAATAAAAAACATCAGTATCATGCATGTTTATGACATTAGAAGTTAAATATATGTTTACACTTGAGAAAACTACTTTTTTTTAAGAAATAGTAAAATGCTTTCTAGCCATCTAAGTTGTTCAGATGGTCAACAGAAGTTTGGTTAAATGGTGTCAGTCACCAAATTTTTGACAAATTTCTGAAGGATATGACTTTCCTGAAAAGGTGTGGTATTTTTGGACATGGTTAAAGTTTATGGAGTATGAGGTTGCAATGGATCCATACCATGACCCTGAAAATCATTGAAAGAAACATCGTAACAGATGTCCTAAAATCCTTCAGCTCTTATAAAATTATTTATAGTTTAATGGCATACATACAAGCAGAATGTGATGTGTTTCTGGAGAAATCTAGTTCATTATTTAAGGAAGTAGTATAATCTCCCATGAAAATTAAATTTTCCTGACCTAAGAGGCTTTGTTTCCCTTTAATAAAGTCATGTTTTTTTATAGGTATTAAAAGGCACTCAGTGGAAACCAATTCTGTTGGATTAATATGAAGCCTTCACTTGGGCAGTGCTTTCATGTATCCAATATTAAAAAAAAACAGCTACAATAGTTAATCCAGTACAACAATGTAAAATTCTAAAACAATAAAACCATACATGGGAAAAAAGACGTAGAGAAGAAGACTTTGTTTAAAGAAGTGCGTGCATGCCTATAACGATGCTTTTCCATGCCCTATACAAAAAGTAAAAACTAAAATGATTAATATTCTACTTTCACTGACATCAGAAAAGTCACGTGATCTGGTAATTAATTAAAGCCTTAACCTTCTGTTGTTTAGAACAGGCTTAAGGCTATAACTATCATTCAGACCATTTATTACTTGCATTAAGTCTTATAATCCAGTTGTTTTACACATCTTCTGCAATATTCATCCCTTTGTGCTACTGTGTCAGCTGTATGTTTACTCCTAAACAGAATCACTCTGTCATTACTGATCTTGGTCTCTGTACTGGTCTACCTTGTGTATAACATTTCAATTTTTAACTAACTTATAGGTTTCACTTGTCAGAAAGTACATTTCCTGTTGACATATATCCATTTTTCTTTTTTCTTCAAATCATATTATGACAGAGTTTAACATTCCTAGCCAAAAGCTACATTTAAACATGAGCGACAGTTTTTAAAATATTGCAAAAGTATAATATGCGACCTGATGTCATTTTCATTCATTCCACAATTAATGGGTCTCAAATCCAACCCAGTCACCTTTCTATAGATTCTAGGTCCAAGTCTTGAGCTCCTCCCTTTACCCATAATGCATCTGACCACTGTATTACCCCAGATCTTGTTTGCTGCTCCAATGATTCAGTCAGGATTGCTTTCTCTCAGCTCAGCAGTTTTGTAATTTGGGAATAGTGAGTAAAAAGTTTAAAGGTGAACTTCATTTTCCTTATAGACCATCTTTTATAGCATCCGCTGTTTACTGCAAAGCTAGTTTGATTCTCTTTTATAACCTTCCTTACCGTTCTTAGGTAGTCTTCATTACCATAGCTGCCAAATCTCTCCTTTTTCCTTTACCTTCTCTGTAAGGTGGTAATATTAATATTGCTGGTATAATTTTTTTTTTGTCTCTATCTTATACAAAAAACAAAAAAAAATTCTTCTCTTTTTGGCTGATTTTTTGCCATTAGGCATAACAGATAGCAATGGCTGAAAAGCATACTGGATTTAAGAAGAGCACTTCCTGTGGGCACAAGATTCTCATCTCTGATGCCCACAGGGAGTGCTTTTATTGTTTAGGCCCTGCTCACCTATATACTTCTTATAATATCTGTGTTGGTTTCAATGCCAGAGTCATCAGTGATCAGTGTAAGAAATTAGTGCTTGAGGGCCTTATTCCTGCTTCTGCACTGCACCTTCTTCTGCTGTGTCTACTTCATAGGTTCAAACCCCACTCAGAAATTAAAATCCATAGAGTCCAGGGACCACAGAAATTGCTCTCCTGTCAGATCTTCTAAATCTTCTCCGATATCGGAGCCTCCAGAAAAAAATCACCAAATACTCAGATCCAAAATCGTTGGATCTGACACATTCAACCTCAAAGTTTCCTAGAGTCCAAAGCCCTCATTTTTCTCCAGAGCTAGTGTCTCCAAGACTAAGGTCTCCTTTCTTGCAGGAGAGAATGTCTTCTCAACCTCCTTTCACTTGCACTTTTATTAGGTCCTCCTGAAGTCTTTCCAAAGCAGAGGTGGATAGAACAATAAGAAAATTCCTCAGAACACAGATCCAGATGGAGGTCTTACCATCTCCGTCTCCCATCGCATCTGTTAACCATAAACCCTCCCCTCACATACCATCATTACTCCCTCTCTGATCCAACCTTCTGTTTCAGAGCCCTCATATCTGAAATCTCCAAGAGTCAAACCGTCAGATCTGAAGATAATCCTATCTTCAACTCTGGCTACCTCCCTGATCCTTTCAGCTCCATCGCGCCTTAAGCAGGACATATCTCAGAGTCGAAGCATCTGCATCAGATCTGAGGAAATGACCTCAACTATGAAGCTTTCAGAGCTGTTGCTTCACCTTGCGGCCTTGGCACTGTACAGTTCAGCTCCAACTCCTCCCTCAGAGTGGAATGTTGAGGAGGGCTCTAGTTTGTCTGATCCAGGAGTTTCAGCTCTGGTCAGATTGGCCTCAGCTTCTCCTGGTCCCTCTGCCTGCAAGGTGCTGGAGAGGGTCTTCTTTCACCCAAGACCTGTCTCGACTCTTACCTCTTTGAATCCAATCCCTATTTCCTCTTCATATCCTGTTTCTGCACTTCTTCATCCTATACCACTGGGGTAGCCAGCCCAAAAGAGCTTCCAGGCAGTTCCATTTAGGGAAGTCCCTGCCACTTCTGATAACTCTCCAGAGCACCCCACTGAAAAGGTTCCCCAAAAGAGATTGTGCAAAAGGAGGCACTTAGATTCCACTCAGGAATCTCTGACAAAAGACACTGATTTCAATGAAGGGGAAGGGTCCCCTAGATCTCTGCCAGAAAACATCCCCTTCAGAGACATTCTAGAAATCCTAGGCCAAAAGGTGGTTTGTCTTCTGAAACTCCTTCACAGGATGCGTCAGTGTTCCTAGAAGCTTTCAGGTCTGGCCTATCTACTTCTTGGGTTACCCCCCCCCCCAGTAGATGAGCTTATAAATCTTGTCTCCCACAAAGCATGGAAGGAACTGGACAACATAGAGCCGATTCCCAGTCATCTGGATAAGATTCTTGGAGCACCTAAAGACAGCCTGTACTGTAGTAGAGGAATCTCCATGGATACCATGGTTGTTGTGGTAGTCACCAAAAAGGAGCTGGCTGAGGAGAAACCATCCCCCAGTAAATATTGTAGGGCATTGGACAGGTACAGGAAGTGAGTTTATGGCCTCAGAAACCTTTCCCTTATTAAAATACCTGGCACATTTCACTAGGTGTAACAAAGCACTGATATCAAAGCTATAAGTCCAAAAATCAACAACAGTTGAGTGAAAAAACCTTTATAATAACATGTTATTATAAAGGTTTTTTCACTCAACTGTTGTTGACATTTCACTAGGTTACAGAGGGACTTAATTAAGGAACTCTAACTCTACCCCTGGATCCATGTTGGTGGAGGAAGAAAAGACTTATTTCTCATGATTAGCCACCCTACAATCTAGATCAAATGTGTGCATGAGGTTAAGCCCTCATTCATAGGGGTGGGGAGGTTGGCATAATGGTTAAGGTGTTTACCTTACAGACACAATGTGTGGGGTGTGATTCCCACATGGGATAATTAGCTAGGCTTAAAATGCCCACAAGGGCAGTTAGCCTAGTACTAATCAATGAACAATGAACCTACATTACATTCAGCTGAAGGTTCCTCATGGGCCGCGGGTTCAGGCATAGCCATCAGGAGACATGCCTGGATGTGACTGTGTGACTTTGCAGAGCCCTTTAAAGCATCCGTCATCAATGCTCCCTTTGATGGATCTTGCCTGTTTGGGCTCACTATTAAAGAGACACTTTCGCTTAGTGAGAAAGATGGAAAGACCTTGTCTTCTGTGGGAATCCATTTTTCTACCATGCAAAGACATTTTTCTTGAAATCAACACAGTGGTAAGAAGATGTCATTCCAGAAATCTCAAGGATCTTTTCAAGAATCACGTGGATATTTTTCTTACAGAGGCAGAGGGGGAAATAATAACAATGGAAGATACCACTCACATGGTAGAGGGATCCACAAAACCAAGGGTTCTGAGAGTCTTTATCAAACAGAACCTTTCAGCAATCCTAAAGAATTGTCCAACTGTTTTTCTCTGGAGACAGTTGAGGGGAGCTTATCTTTGTACCCAAAAGTCTGGGCAGACATCACAAAAGATACATGGTTGCAAAGAATCATATCCAGAGGATATTTCATTCCCTTTTTCCAAGTTCCCTAAATGAAAAGAAGATGTCTTCCTGATGATCCACCCAGTCAGTGGGAGTTAGCAGCTCTGGAAATTCAGAAGCTGCTAGACAAAACAGTCATCCAAGATGTCCCACCAGACTAAATAAATCTGGTTTTTACTCAAGCTTCTTTTTAGTACCAAAGAAAAAAGGTGCCCCGGGACCTGTCCTGAATCGCAGTTATCTGAAATATTTTGTGAAAAACTCCAAGTTCTGGATGGTCATAATTCAGTCCATTTTGCCTGTATTACAGAAGGATGATTGGATGTGCTCTGTAGATCTTCAGGAAGTATACCATCACATCAAAATGATCAGATGCTCTTGAAGATACCTACACTTCCAAATGGGAGCCAGCCATTATCAGTTCAGAGTTCTGTCCTTCAGGCTCACCACAGCCCCCAGAGTGTTCACCAAATGCATAGCAGTGGTAGAAGCCCATCTAAGACTGCATAGATTCAGGGTGTTTTCTTATTTAGACAATTGGCTCTTCACTGCATCAACCAGGCATCTCTTAGAAAAAGCCAGGGTTACTTACTCCAGTTGTCCTAATTGCTGGGAATCACCATCAGTCTTTCAAAGTCCCATCTACAACCAGTTAAAGTCTTAGAATTTATAGGTGCTTGTCTAGATACAGTCAGTCATCTCACTCATACCACAAACCGGAATTCTTGCTTTCAGATTGCAAGTCAGACGGGTTCTTTCTCACTGCTCTCCCCCAGCAAAACTGATTCTCAAAGCCCTAGGATTAATGGCCACTGCAATTACCTTGATACTTACTGCTCGTCTTTATATGCAAATCCTCCAGTGGACTCTGGCAGTACAGTGATCCTTTCACCACTCCTATCCCTGCTGTTTTAGATTTTCTTGCCACTATTTTTTAAGGTGGTGTGAGTTTCTCCACCATTAAATTCAGCCGGCAGCCATCTCAAACTTCCACATGGGGATAATGCTTCCACTTTAGCTTCATCCAAGTTATGTAAGGCATTTCTTAAAGGTTCATCTAAACAACCTCCTTTTTCTCAACAGAGGTTTTATAGAGACACGTTCATTAAGTCCATGACCCCTGTCAGCACTAAAAATTACCATCCAATTATTTTCTTTGAACTCGGTATTATTGCAAATATTGCCCATCCGTACGCTAGTTAAAACCAAATCAATCACTCTAAAAATAAAGTGATGTGATTCCCGAGAAGTCATAACATGTTTGGAAAGGGCATTTGTGGTAATGCCCTTCCTAATACTATAAACATGTTCTCTAATTTGGTCATGGAGGCTACGATTGGTTTTGCCTACATAAAAACACCTACACAGTGTGCACTGAGCAAGATAAACCACATTGTTCATCATGCAGTCAGCACTGACATTAAAAGGAAAACACCTATGTAGATCAGGATGTTCAAAAGTTAAAGAAGTGTCGATATATTCACAGAAATTACATTTACGACAAGGTAGAGTAACACCATCTTCACTAAAAGTGTTTCCTTTCATGATCGCTCTATCACCACAGAGTATCCGCTACAAATTATTTTTATTCCTAAACACAAACTTAGGATAAGGACCAACAATATTACCTATCTCAGAATCAACATGTAAAATAGACCAGAATAGCTTAAAGATATCACAAAGCGCATTCTGGTCTCTAGTAAAAAACAAAGCAGTGCGCACATAATCAGAGAAATTCTCATGAGAAGATGAGGTGTAAACTGATTCTATAGGTTGTGGTCCATAATAAGGGGCTGCTATACCCTTCCTCATGGAACTCAAACCAGACCAACTAGAGAGAACCTCATCATGTGAGTACCCTCTCAATATTAGTCTCTGTAGTAACTCATTTATATCTGAGGAAAAACCTTGGGCTGTAGGGTTTAATCTGGACACTCGAATTCCTTGTCCACGAACCAAATTGCAAAACACATAATTAGGGTGCATACTGCACCTGGCTAATAAACTATTCCAAGAACAATTCTTGCGATAAACACCAGTATTAATCAGAGAGCATGGTAACTTCTCTACAAACAATTCCAGGAACTCAATCCTTTCATTAGAAGAAACCATAGTAAATTTCAAACAATCCAATAGTAAATGTGTTGAAGGTAAAGTGGTTAGACCTAAAGTTATTAATAATGATGTTACTCGTGTACCTTTTGATACTACTTCTCCTGACGTTTCTGGCGACCTCCCTTTTCCTCTGCCTGTTCAACCAGATCAATTTGGGAGACGGAGCAGATCGATGAGTCGGGGTCATCAGAAGAGGAAGTTATCAGGGGAACAGCCCCAGGCCCAGTCATTGAAGAAAATGTGGGGAAAGATGCAAACTCATTGATTATCAATATTTCTTCATATGGCTTGAGCATAGAAGAGCAGAGTGTGTTATGCAAAGTTTTATCTTTCCCTCTGAAAATAGTAAATTAACTGAAACAATTTTGGATTTGAGAGTTTTCTGTAGGAACTTAATGCTAAGACATTATAATGGGAACCCTCTTACTACCATGAATGATGGAAATGTATCTAATAATGTTGTTCATGATTTTAAACCCTTGAGCACCTTTGTTCCACCAAACCATCCTCTGGGAGAAGCTTATTGTAAGCTCACCGAGGATAGTTTATATGAATATTATAATCAGTACCTGGGTAAGTATAGACTTGGTAAGAAATTTAATCTCATGATTCGTGAGAGGCAAGCTTTGATGATGCTTAAGAATAAGCATGATATTTGTATTCGACCGGCTGATAAGGGTGGTACAGTTGTGATTATGGATAACAGTTACTATCTTAAAAGCATGAGAGAGATGCTGAGTGACACTAGTTTTTATCAGAAATTAGCAAAGTTGGATGTTTTAAACATTATTATTAGAAGTAAACATTTGATACAAGAAATCTTTAATATGGGTTTAGTTTCAGATGAAACCTTTAAATTCTTTTCTGTTTCTGACCCTTTGATACCGTCGATTCAGGGGCTTCCGAAAATACATAAACATCCCACCATTCCCACGATAAGACCTATTGTCTCAGGGGCTGGTTGGATAACGGACCCCTTGTCCATTTTTATTGAGAAGCACTTAAGACCTGTAATAGCCTTAAATAAAACAGTTTTGCAAGGATCTAAACAATTCCTTATAGATCTGTATGATTGTATCAAGACTATTGGGAATTTAGAAAATCTGATTTTTGTAACCATGGATATTCAATCCCTTTTTACCATGATACCTAATGAGCTAGGGCTTCGCTATATACATGAATATTTGAGGCTCAATAGTGATTATGATTTAGTTAAGATTGAGTAAAGAGAAAACTGGAAAAACACACCAAACCTGGACCAAAAGCAGCGTTCTGAATAACGGCTTTCTTTTGCGAAACAATTGCTTCTGCCAAAGTCTTCTAATGTCAATATTCAGTACAAACAAAGGCAAGAATCTTCCCTTAAATGGTATAGGAATGCCAAACCAAACGAATCCAGTAAAATCTTTTATTCACCAACACGAAAACGAGAAAAAACACTCCAATGTAAACCAAGCGCTTTCGCCTGGACAATTCCAGGCTTTTTCAAGATTAAAATACAAGTGTGGCCATACTGCTTATATACACAAGTTAATAGGCCAAATTAGCAATTAAGATTTAATTGCAATCTGTTGTTAAAGTGCTATAGTGCTTTTTTTTAAGATCTCTTAACCTTGACAAGTGAAGTTGTTTTTCACAATGTATAAATCTTGCGTACAACAAGTGTATTTTGATATCGCTTAGTATTATTTTCTTTGTGTTACTAAATGCTGTGGAATTCATTCACTGCTCTTAAATAAAAATATAAAAAATAATAATAATAATAACCAGTGTGTTGAACAGTGATCAAAAACATAATTGATCATACAATTAAAAACACATCTTTAAAAATAACTTCATAAGTAAAAAACGTGACTATTATATTGAAATGGGTAACTAGAATTCAGAACAAGTACTTAATGAATATTTCTGTATACATTAAATCATTATTAATTTAATTTATACATGTATAAAAAAAATTTATTTCGTATGTAACACCAAAATACACAAATAAATTAATCAACAGTTCTCTTTCTTATTATGAAGAACTGTCATAATGTAATCAATGTAAATATTGGTTTAAATTTATGAAATAAGCACAAAGGTGAATGAAGATAAACTACCTATAATTTGTTCCTTTTCATTCTTAATATACTATTGATACTAATGTAGTCATTCATTCCTGGATTCTTTGAGGCTTCCAATTTAAGTTGCCAGATTAGCTCTCTGGTTTCTAGGTAACTTTCCCAGTCACCTCCCCTAGGGTCACAAATGACCCGTTCCAGGACAAGAAATTTTAAGGACATATTTGTACATGTTACAGAATGCCTAAAAAATGCATTAGTGGTTTTCTTTTTTTCTATTTCATATATATGTTCGTAAATCCATTTTTTAAGCATTCTAGTAGTCTTTCCCACATAGAAGCCATGGCAGAATGTGCATACGCCTAAGTACACTACCCCCATTGTGTTACAATTGTGGTATCCTAGTGGCTTTAAAGTGCAATTTCTAGCCGGTAAAAATATTTCCTCAGCGTTTAATAGATAGTTGCACTGTTTACACATACCGCATTTGTATGTTCCATTCTTCCTGTGGGAAGCAACAGTGTTCTTTAACTGTCTTGTACTAGTGTTCTGTTCAAACATTCCCTTAAGGTTTATATCACGTTTTCTGACAAAGGTTAGTGTTTTTGGTAAATAAATTTTGATGTCATCTTGTGTTGTTAAAATTGGCCAAAAAGCTTCTAAGGTGCTTTCTATATAAGCTGCATCATTAGTGTATGTGTAGATAAAGCTTCTCTGTGCATCATTTTCTCCTCTGGTGTTAGTTTCAGGAAGCGGAAGTCCCATACTAAGAAGAGGTGGGAACTTTGAATCCCTTTTTTCTAAAATTTCTTCTGTGATTGTTTTGATTAATTGATTAGGATAGCCTCTTTCCAACCACATATTAGTTAAACATGCTACCTCATCCATAAAGGCATCTAAGGTGCTACAAATTCTAGATGCTCGAATTAATTGGCCTCTAATAATTCCCTTTTTAATGTAAAATGGGTGTGAGCTGTCAAAATGTAAAAATGTGTTGGAATAAGAAGGCTTCCTGTAAATAGTTGATTCAAAATGTTCTCCTTTACTATCCTTAGTAAGTAGGATGTCCAAGTAATGTAGTGAGTTAGTACTAAGTTCATAGGTGAATGATAAAAAATCGGTAGTTGTGTTGATGTACCCAAAAAACTCCAGAAAGGTCTCCTTAGACCCCTGCCACAGAATACATATGTCATCCAAATAACGCTTATAGAATAGAATCTGTTCATTCCATTTAGAGGAATGTATAAAGGTTTGCTCCCACTTATGTAAAACAATGTTTGCATAGGATGATGCACATGGGGAGCCCATGGCTACCCCCTTGCTTTGCCTGAAGAATTCTCCGTTAAAGAATATGTAGTTGTTATTGAGAATGATTTCCATAAATTCAATGAGTATATTAATCTGGTTGTTACTTAAATCACTTAAACTTGCTAGAATGTCAGAAAACCAGTTTATTCCTGTATCGTGTGGTTTGCTTGGAAATAATTCAACTACATCTATAGTTATCATCAAAACATCCTTGTTACAAATGTTAGATGGAACACTAGCTAAGAATTCCCAAGAGTCCTTGCAAACATTAGGGAGCTTAGAAACTAAAGATTTAATGCTGTATTCAACATATTTACCTAGTGGTTCTGTAATACTGTTTGCTCCGGCTACAATTGGCCTAAATTTCAAAGGTGTAATCCCTTTGTGGACTTTAGGTATACCAAATAGTATAGGGGTCTTGGGGTGTGGTACATTCAAATAGTTAAATAGTTCTTCATTTAATACTCCTTGAAGTAGATGGTCGTTCAAAATGTATTTGATGTTAGCTTGTGCAACATTCAATTCATTAATAGAGGCCTGTTCATATGTATCAGAGTCCTGCAAAATGTCGTGCATTGCATTGTCATAATCAAGTGTGTTCATAAGCACCATCCCACCCCCTTTATCCGGTTTCATAACCCTGATTTTTTGTTCTTTTAACAAGTTCATAATATCTTCCAGATGTTTGTTGAAGTTGTGTGGAGGGTCTTGTCTGTTTGACAAATTAGTTCTTAATGTTTTTTCTATAAGTTCTTCAAAAATTTTTAAACTCGGATGTAGGGGTGGGTTAAATGTGCTGGACCTGGAAATGCTGTTGGTTGAAATACTTTGTCCCTTAAAGACAAGAGAGAGGTTTAGATTTCTCACAAAGAGTTTTAATTCAATCAACAACTTAGATAAATAAGTGGGTCTTGCTGGGATGTAATTTAGTCCTTTGGTAAATAATTCAAAGTAGACTGGGGTGATGTCCAAGTCCGTATAGTTGTATATGTTAAAACTATTTAAAGAGACCACTATATTGTTGGTGTTGGGGGTTGAATGTGCAATTACACAATTATTAGTGTCTAAGTTTAGTTGCGTGTCCTCCCCCAAGCCTGTTGGTAGGGGGCGTTCAAATTCCTCCCCATTGGTCTGCCCTGGGGGTAGTAAAAACCCTGTGGTAAATTGTTGTTGCCTTTCTGTGCTAACCTTTCACTTCTTCGTAAAGGTTCAGAATTACATGTGTTTCTAGTATTTTGACCCCCTCTTCTTTTTTCAAGTTCTTCTTCATTAGTTCCTCCAAATTGGTTATGTTTCAACCCTGTGGGATATGCCCTCCCCTCTCTGTATTCCAGTAGGTCTCTATCTAGTTTTTTAATTTTTCTGTCAATTACTTTTTGACAATGTTGATCTACCTCAGAAAAAACTTCATCATATTTCCTTTTGTGTCTAAGGAAATTCTTATGTTGCACAATATTATCATTCAACACAGTGAGTTCATCCAAAATCCCATTACATTTATTTTGGTAATCCTTCACCATTAGATCTAACATTTCCAACCCAGTTCGGTTGAAAAGTTCTAATAGTTGTGTGTGCAACACAGAGCCAACAGTAGCATTGTTTGGAAATTTGTAACATCTGAGTCCTTTAGGTATTCTTTTAACATTGATGCATTCCTTTAAATAATTAATTTCAAGTTGACAGTTCTTATACATGTATAATTTGTTACTGAAAAAATCAAAGTCTATGTCTAGTTGTTGCGTGTTATGATGAAATGTACCTTGTTTGAACTCCGGTTGGAGTTCTGTCCATTTTTTGAAATTAAACAGTTTGTCTGAAACTCCACCATTCGGTGCCTTGTTGTTGCAATTTCCTTCATGTGTAGATGTTAAACCAGTTCTTAGATTGCAGCTTGTACTAGCGGTGCCATTCGGCTCCTGCGCCGTAAAAGATCTCTGCTCAAGCGGAACTGCTTGTTGCTGGTTTCCCGGAAAAAAAGGAGAGTCTGGAACGTCGGAGTTCAATTGACCCGTGAGTACCTTGTTGATGTTTGAAAGTAGCGCTAACACCTGATTGAAGTCACCCACCATTCCCACGATAAGACCTATTGTCTCGGGGGCTGGTTGGATAACGGACCCCTTGTCCATTTTTATTGAGAAGCACTTAAGACCTGTAATAGCCTTAAATAAAACAGTTTTGCAAGGATCTAAACAATTCCTTATAGATCTGTATGATTGTATCAAGACTATTGGGAATTTAGAAAATCTTATTTTTGTAACCATGGATATTCAATCCCTTTTTACCATGATACCTAATGAGCTAGGGCTTCGCTATATACATGAATATTTGAGGCTCAATAGTGATTATGATTTAGTTAAGATTGAGCTTATTTGTTTTCTTTTGGAACTTATTTTGGAGAACAATGTTTTCGTTTTTCATGATGAATTTTTTATTCAGAAACATGGCGTATCTATGGGTACTTCTTGTGCCAATAGCTATGCCAATATGTTTCTAGCGTATTGGGAGTTGAATGTTTTATTTAATACAGGTTCATTTTGTAAGAATGTTGTTTTTTATCGTCGTTTTGTGGACAACTTTTTCTTTTTGTGGAATGGTAATATGGTTGATCTTAAAGCTTTCTACTTTCAGATTAATGGTTTATTGGATTGTTTGAAATTTACTATGGTTTCTTCTAATGAAAGGATTGAATTCCTGGAATTGTTTGTAGAGAAGTTACCATGCTCTCTGATTAATACTGGTGTTTATCACAAGAATTGTTCTCGGAATAGTTTATTAGCCAGGTGCAGTATGCACCCTAATTATGTGTTTCGCAATTTGGTTCATGGACAAGGAATTCGAGTGTCCAGATTAAACCCTACAGCCCAAGGTTTTTACTCAGATATAAATGAGTTACTACAGAGACTAATATTGAGAGGGTACTCACATGATGAGGTTCTCTCTTGTTGGTCTGGTTTGAGTTCCATGAGGAAGGGTATAGCAGCCCCTTATTATGGACCACAACCTATAGATTCAGTTTACACCTCATCTTCTCATGAGAATTTCTCTGATTATGTGCGCATTGCTTTGTTTTTTACTAGAGACCAGAATGCGCTTTGTGATATCTTTAAGCGATTCTGGTCTATTTTACATGTTGATTCTGAGATAGGTAATATTGTTGGTCCTTATCCTAAGCCTGTGTTTAGGAATAAAAAGAATTTGAAGCGGATACTCTGTGGTGATAGAGCGATCATGAAAGGAAACACTTTTAGTGAAGATGGTGTTACTCTACCTTGTCGTAAATGTAATTTCTGTGAACATATCAACACTTCTTTAACTTTTGAACATCCTGATCTACATAGGTGTTTTTCTTTTAATGTCAGTGCTGACTGCATGACGAACAATGTGGTTTATCTTGCTCAGTGCACACTGTGTAGTTGTTTTTACGTAGGCAAAACCAATCGTAGCCTCCGTGACCGAATGAGAGAACATGTTTATAGTATTAGGAAGGGCATTACCACAAATGCCCTTTCCAAACATGTTATGACTTCTGAGGAGTCACATCATTTTATTTTTAGAGTGATTGATTTGGTTTTACCTAGCATACGGATGGGCAATATTTGCAATAATACCGAGTTCAAAGAAAATAATTGGATGGTAATTTTTAGAGCTGACAGGGGTCATGGACTTAATTTCTTAAAGGTAACTTCTAACTTAGACCTCCGATAAAGGATAATCCACCTTGGGATCTGATTGTTATATTACAGAGTTTAGTACAATCACCTTTTAAGCCCTCGGCCAAAGCAGATCTCAATTTTCTTTCCTGGAAAACAGTCTTTCTTGTGACTATAACTTCTGCCAGGTGCATCTCTGAACTCCAAGTGCTCTTTTTAAAACCTCCTTATTTTGATTTTCCATAAAGATAGGGTTACCTTATGTACTAATCCTTCCTTTTAACCTAAAGTTGCCTCAGAAACAATTAAGTCATCAGCATGCCAGTATTCTTTCCTAAATTTGACAATAAAGGAGAATACATGCTTTACCTTTTAGAAATACATAGGCAACTTAAATTTCTGTTTTGATAGGATGAAAGATTTTAGAAAAACTGATCAAGTGTTTGTTTCATTTGGTAATAACAAATTGGGAAAACCAGTATCAAAAACTATGTTAGCAAAATGGATAACAGTTTGTATTTTTCATGTTTACTCTGAGAGGTTTGACCTTGCCAAGACAACTAAAAGCACACTCAACTAGGTCAAAGGCTATGTCAGCTGCTTTTTGGGTCAGAGCTTCCAATGATGATATTTATGCAGCTGCCACTTGGTCGAATACTCATACCTTTATTGCTCATTGCAAGTTAGGCATCATCTCCAGAAACAGGGCTGCAATCGGTTCTGTGGTTCTCCAGCACATCCTATATTAGGGCCACATTTGTTGAGGAAAGAATGAAAATGAAAACATCAGAAATTAAAGTTATATACTCATCATACTATGCATCTGTGTTGTCCATTTTCATTCTTTGTCAATGTCCACCCTCCTTCCTCCTATCCATGTCTTTGGGATGACCTGAGGAAGATTTTTTGTTAAGAACCTCAGTTCCTGTTTGAGCCCCTGTTCTGTTACTATTCTACACTTTCTACAGTATTATGATTATGTTTTAAATTTCAAAGATAATATAGTAGTAGCAAACTCAATCTGAGATAATGTAGTGGTCAGGGGCATTGTGGGTAAAGGGAGGAGCTCAAGAGTCAGATCCAAGAATCTAGAGAAAAGCAGCCGAGTTGGATCCGAGGGTGAAAATGAAATGAAAATGGACAATACAGATGCATAGTTATGGTGAGTACATAACTCTTCTTTTTACATCTGCTTCTTCATTTTCCAGTAGAAATGTCTTGTAAATATATTAAAAGCATTCATATTTCATTTATTTTATCTATTTGTGTAACTATCCTTGATTAACCACATTCTTAATTATGTATATCCTGTTCTTTACAATAACAAATAAGCAAAATATAATTGGGAGGGAAGGGAAAGAAAGGGGCACCCAAAGCACCACTAAATTTCATCTTATGACATTCATTCATTCATTGTCTAATAACCTGATTTATCTTATTCATGATTATAAGAGAGCTGGACCCTGTCCTCACAGTAAGTGGATACAAGACAGAGAGACTAATGTTTAATGTGACACCAACCTGTGTATGCATGTATGCACACACACACACACACACACACACACACACACACACACACACACACATGGATGCACATACCCGCACACACTCACATGCACACACACACACACCGCTTTAACTTTAGGAATAAATTATTGATTATGCTGTTCAAATCACTAAAGCTTGTGTGGACAATATGTATTTTGATATTTTAGTACACACTGAATTGTGAACAGAACAATTCATGCAGTGTAGCAACAGGTCAACCAGTACTACACTGTCATGGGAGAATCAGAGACAGCTAACTATTACAGCAGACAAGCAGCTGAATAAGTTTATATAACAACAAAGCAACAGTTGGGCAACTGACAATTACTGCAGTATAGTACATGCAGAATAAACAAATGACTGATCCAAGTTAATGTAGTAGACATTTTTGCTATAAAAGTACTTTAATGGTGTACTAAAATGTGATACAGGAACATATTAAAAATTCCAATATCTAAATTAAAAAAGTGTGTGTGTGATCATGGGTAACCTGTGGCTGGATGAAGATTTAACTCTTGAGCTTCAGTTGCTCAAAGTTCAACCCACCAATGGCTAGAGTTACTCTATAGAAAATCTCTGTTGATGAGTTCTGCTACCAGTGGTGCCCTTTTCAGGGGAATTTCCCCCTTCTTTGAGTTGGTGCAATCATAAAGATGGTGTGTGTGTGTGTGTGTGTGTGTAGATATATATATATATATGTTCAGGAAGTGCAGGGTGTCTTGCCTCCTGCAAAAAACACTTTAAAAATTAATTTTTCAGCCATTTGTTTAGCAAATACAGTTTGGGGATTCCAATCCTCAGCACAGAGTTTTGTCCACTTATAGTGTGTCTTCACTTTAAGTATTGTGAGAATTGTCAAGGTACGAATACTTCAAAACAATGACAGTGGAGAAACTCCAATGTCATTTTGCTGTTAATCTGATATCACTAAGTAGAATGGTTAGAGTGAGTAATCATGCTACAGAACATGAACAATCATTGTATGTACAACAGAAATCTTTGAATATGTAGCAAAAATACAGAATTTTAAAGGCAGTTGATCTGTTAATGTGGTGCACTGTGATCAGGTTTTTCTTTTCTTTTGCATTTTGGACATTTCTGATTTGGGTTTTGTCCTGCATTAATTTTAAACTTTCACACAAAGCTCTCAACTCGTGTGTAGAAAACTACTGCTATGTTTATCATAGTAGGAGATTTACACCTGTGTGGTGGAAAGCATTGATGTTATGTTATCCTATCTCGCCTTCATTCTTACAATGATGGGTTTAGAGTCGATTGTCGGCTTTGACTTGGCCGAATACACAGCTGAAATACTCAAACTTGGCTCGTGGCAAGTAGGTATCCCATAATGCAGTTGTGTAACTCCCCAGGTCTCATTTGCCGCTTTACGTGGTTGGATGAGCTCTTCTTGGCCATGGCTAAGTTCTGAAAAATTTTCTACTTATTACTTTATTAGAACCTTTAATCTTTTTCTGTATTATAGTACATGTTTTTTTCATGCATTGTAGTTACATAGATAGATTTCGAACTGGTAATATCTACAATTGTTATAGCTATTATTCCCTTTGGTGCTGCCTTTGGCCGTCGTTTCGTAGGCCTTACTGTATCCCTTGTAGTGGTTCTTGTTGTTGTGTCTTGTCATATAGAATAATAGTAGCTTGTTTTTGTTAGAGAGCTCTTCACCCATTTTAGTAACAGGGCTTGTAGTTGGTGTGTTGTTTTTTCTGGAAAATAGGGCCGTTTTAGTTAGAGGCCCTATTTTCTTCCCTTGTTATCTGTCTCGTCAGTGTTTCCTGTAGTTAGTTATAGATTAGTAGTTTTAGTAAGTAGATTTTCTTGTTGTTATATTGTGGTCTTTATCATTATCATGTCCAAAGACCCAAAGGAGAGGGAACATAAGCCTTCGGGCTTCAAAAAATGCCATAAGTATTTGCAAAAAATGTCTATCACTGATGGTTATGTGTGTATTGCCTTGGAGCTATTAATTTACAAGAGAAATGTACATTCTGTCATTCTTTCAGTGTCAGGGTTTTACAAGAAAGGAGAAACAAATTGATCCTTAAGGGGCTCTTAAAGCCAACTTTTGAGGAAGCTATCCACAGTTCTTCTTCCTCTTCTTCTTCTCCTTCTTCTAAAAAGGACAAATCTCAATGAGACAATAACCTGCTACATCTGCTCAGTCGGAGCTGCCAGTCAACTTACCAAAAATTTCTAAGGCTGCTACCTCCTCAGTTCCACAGTCCATGGGGCCATCGGAGGTTAAATTGATTGACAAGCCTGGTTCTTTGGCTCCAAAGTCTTCAGAGCCACAAGATACCTCTTCTCAAAGCCAGTCAATGGATATTTCACTGGTTTCCCCGACACTGAGATCTCCCATTTTGCACAGATCTCGTTCTCCATCCCTATCCTCCAGGTCCACCAGGAGCTTATCTGATGATGACATGGAGCGGGTGGTACGCAGACTCTTGAAGTTGCCGGTGCTAACCAAATTATTTTCAGCTCTGACACATTTGGTCCTGGAGCCTACTATACTAATCATACCCACTGTTGTTCCTACCCGAGCCAAGCTGGACCTTCAAAGTTGGAGTGCTTGGTACCACTTACTGTGAATCCATTGATTCAGAGACCTCCTTTGGTGTTCATGGAGCCGACTTCTACTCCAACACTCTCGGCACTGTCTGGAGAGTCTGGGAGCTGGGATTCCCCAGTCAGCCCCGAGGGGGATTCTCGGCCCAGATTGTCTTCGGTGCCGGGCCTGCCCCTTGGAGCATTGGCCTGGGTTAGCTTGGCTCCTACATTGGCCTCAGGTCAGATCTCACTGGTTCCGGTGGCTTACTCTGTCTCCTTGGAGCTGAGGGAGTCTTTCAGAGCTTGTGGGATCCACCTTTGTGCTGATGAGGGCTGTGCTGTCTGTCCATACAGCTCCACATAAGGATACCAGCACTCATCCCCCTAAGGCACCAGATACTGTCTCGCCACCACCCATTCCCCACAGGACAGCAGAGCCAGAGTCTCAGGATCCCCCATTGGGCAAACCCCTCTCCTCCGAGGCCTCCGCAGAATATCCTTCTGAGGAGCCACCTTGGAAGAGAGCTTGCAAGAGAAAGCATGTAGGCTTTCCAGATGAGTCAGTCACTTCAGACACTGACCTTGAGGAGTCAGAAGGCTCCCCAAGGTCATCCTCTGATGATAATTGCATTTGCAGATATTCTGGAGATCCTGAAGCAGAGAGGCGGCTAGCAGGCCACCACCCCTTCTGATGAGGAATCAGTGTACCTAAAGGCTTTTGGATCTCAGCCTTCAGCCTGCTGAGTGTCTCCGCCTTTTGATGAGCTAATGGACCTGGTCAGTTGAAAAGCATGGGAGTCACATGACACAATAGAACCAGTCCCTCAGAGGCCAAATAAATTCTTATCAGCTCCTTCGGGAAAGGATTTCCTCACTAGGGAGATACCTGTTGATGCTATGGTGGTGGCAGCAGGCACCAAGAATGAACTTTCAGAGACATCCTCATCTGCTCATCCTCTGAATAAAGACTCTCAAATGATGGACAGATATGGGAAGCATGACTTTTCATCAGAGACCTTTACTCTTCGATCGCTGAACTACCTCACTCATTTCACAAGACTATAGAAACATCTCCTGAAAGAACTAGGAGATACTCTACAAGGTACATCGGCTGCTGGGGTGAATGAGAAGGTCTCCTCCCAGCTATCTTCCTTAAATTCTATTGTCAACTCCTCCATGAGACTGATATCCTACGCAGCTGATGGAGCAAGCAGGGCAGTGGGTTCTGAAGTTTCCCTTAGAAGACACTCCTGGATGCACAGATCCCTTTAAGTCTACTTTTACTAATGCCCCTTTTGATGGTTCCCCACTCTTTGGACCCAAAGTAAAAGACACTCTCACCTGATGTGCGCAGGAAGGAAAAACTCTCTCTGCCATTGGAGTACATTTTTCCATACCTTCAAGACCTTAGCCTAAAGGTCAGAAGAGTGGGAAAATGTGGTTCAATAGATCCCAGAGAGTTTTCCAAGACGCGTGGGGTGATTACTTCCCCAGGGGCAGGGGGGAAGTAACAATGGTAGATGTTGCCCTAGAGGCAGAGGGGGCCTGCAGAACCAGGGTGACCATGATTCTTTTCATGGATGCCCTTATCAGTGCTCCTAAATGGAGGCCCATCTGCTCTACTCTGGAGGCAGTCGTGGGATGTTTATTTATGTACTCAGAAGCCTGGCAAACTATCACAAGAAACAAGTGGGTACTAAGAATAATATCCAGAGGATATTCCATTCCCTTTTCCAATCCTGTTCCACAGACCAGAACAATCCCAGATGTTCCACCCAATCTAAGGGAGCAAGCAACTATAGAGATTCAAAAGTTGCTGCAAAAAAGAGTCATCCAAGAAGTCCCCACAGACCAAATAGGATTCAGAACTTACTAAAGATTCTTTTTGGTGCCAAAAAGAAGAGGTGACTGGAGACCCATATTAGACCTAAGCAAATTAAACAAATCTGTCAAGAAGTCAAAGTTCCGAATGGCGACACTGCAGTCTATACTTCCTTTTTTAGGGAAAGACAATTGGATGTGGTCGATAGACCTTCAAGATGCTTACTACCACATAAAAATGGACAGGGCATTGAGAAGGTACTTACACTTCCAGCTGGGAGCCAATCATTATCAGTTCTGAGCTCTTCCCTTTGGTCTCACTACAGCCTCCAGAGTGTTCACCAAATGCATGGCAGTAGTCACGGCTTACCTGAGGCATCTAGGATTCTGAGTGTTTCCCTATCTAGATGACTGGCTCCTATCTGCCACCACCAAGCATCTACTCCAACAAGCCTGTGATCTGACTTTGGACGTTTGCACTCAGTTGGGTATTACAGTCAACTTTCAAAAATCTGGCTTGTTGCCCTGCCAATGCATTACATTTATAGGTGCAAGATCTAGACACCGCTTCTATGGTAGCACGTCTTCCAACAGACAGAGTTGCAGCACTCAGACAGCAGATACTTTATCTTCTTCCCCAAACCAAGATGAAAGCAAAGATAGTTCTAAGATTATTAGGGACAATGGCTTCTGCAGTAACACTGGTTCCTCTTGCCAGATTGCACATGAGGTTCCTTCAATGGCTGTTGTTCTCCCAATGGTCACTTCAAGAGCTTCCTATGTCTCACCCAATCAGGATAACGGAATCATGCAAAAACGACTTAAGATGGTGGATACACTCCAGCCATATGACCATAGGGAGACCCTTTGTTCCACAACAACCTGTAGCTACGGTTACCATGGACGCTTCCCAGATAGGGTGGGGGGGCATTATCCAGGGAGAATAGTCCAAGGTATATGGCAAGAACATGAGGCGCCCTTGCATATAAATGTCCCAGAGATGAGAGCAGTGCTTCTTGCATTGCAAGCACTTCATGAATTTTAAACTCTAGGGACAATTGTGATACAGTCAGACAATATGTCTGTTGTTTGGTAGACAAACAAGTAGGGGGGGAACCAGATCTTACCCTCTTTGTCACGAGGCCCTAAGAGTTTGGCAATGGGCAGTTTCTTCCCAGTGCTTTCTAATAGCAATGCAGATTCCGTGGAAGTCCAACGTGATTGCAGACAAGCTGAGCAGGGGAATTTTAATGCCTCATGAGTGGTCTCTCAATCAGAACATAGTGGAAAGGATTTTACGAACATGGGGTCTGCCTTGCTGTGATCTTTTTCCACTCCCATGAATGCCAAGTGCAGTAACTACTTTACCCTAATCCCCCCTCTTAGGGAGACACGGAGAGATGCACTTTCTCACAATTGACCCTCGAGACTTCTGTATGCCTTTCCTCCATTTCCTCTCATACCCAGAGTCATTCAGATAGCACAGTCCTTGGGAAGCAGGATGATTCTCATTGCTCCTTATTGGCCTCATCAAGTTTGGTTCCCCTTCCTTTGGCCTCATCTTCAGGAGAAGCCTTGGACTCTGGACCCAGTTCCAGACCTTCTGACACATATGTCAGGTGCACTTCATCCTTCTCTCCACACCCTCAAATTGACAGCTTGGCTGCTCCACTTCCCAGTCTAGTCAGGCTTCAGAATTTCACTCCAACAGTTAAACATATCTTGATGTCCTCTCATAAAGCTTCCACCAGAAAACTGTATTCTAGCAAATGGAAAAGATTTTCCATCTGGGCTCAAAACAGGAACATTGACCCCCTTTCTGTGCCCATTCACTCTATTTTGGAATTTTTGGTGGAACTCTTCCAATAGGGTTCAGCTGCAGCAACCATCAGAGTACAACTCGCTTCAATCTTAAATTTCCACATTGGTGATCCTACCTCAAACTTAATGTCACACAGGTTGTGTAGAGCCTTCTTGAAAGGTGCCTCCTTATTAAGACCTCCCTTTTAGGAACCCCTTTCTCCTTGGGATTTAAATTCTGTTCTATCTCACCTGATGTTACCACCTTTAGAACCCTCCTCATCTTCAGATCTCAAGTTTCTTTCCTGGAAGACCATTTTTCTGGTGGCTATAACATCTGTTAGAAGACTATCAGAGTTGTAAGCCCTATCTATCAAACCAACATATTTGATATTTCATAAGGATAGGGTATCCTTGCAAACTAATCCATCCTTTTTACCTAAAGTCTCTTCTTCAACTAATATAAATTAATCTATTGGGCTTCCAGTGTTTTCATAATCACAGCAACAAGGCAGAATACAAATTACATCAACTGGACGTGCACAGACAACTCAGATTCTGTTTGCATAGGACAAAAGATTTTAGAAAATCTGACCAGTTGTTTGTATCCTTCTCAGATGGAAGAAAGGGTAGCTCAGTTTCATAAATTACTCTTTTCAACTGGCTCTCAAACTGCATTATATTCATCTATACCTCAAATAACAGAGATTTACCATTTAAGGTTAAGGCTCATTCCACTAGAACACTGGCTACATCTTCTACCTTTCAGGCCAGAATTTCTATGGATAATATTTGTGCAGCAGCTACATGGGCCACTCCTCATACATTTATCATGCATTACAAACTGGATTTGGCCTCCAGGGACAGGGCCTCCTTTGGTTCCACAGTGCTTAAATGTGTACTCTCGTGAGCCACCCAGGGAAAAGGTGCTAGGGACACTGTCCCATCATTGTAAGAATGAAGGTGAGATAGGACAATATAACATAAAGAAGTTATGTACTCATCATAACGTTCCATGTTTCTTGCCATCTCGCCATTCATTCTTACGAACCCTCCCTACTTCCCCCTTCCAAAGACTCCTTGTGGACCTGGTGGATGTTTTACTATCTTCAGGAGTTCTTTGCTTCAGTTTGTTTCTCCTTCCATTGGGGATAGCATATATTTTTATGTATATAGTTATTTGCAATTCATTTAGTAGAAGCAGCAAACAAGATCTGGGGAGTTACACCACTGCATTATGGGATACCTACTTGCCCTGAGCCAAGTTTGAGTCTTTTAGCTGTGTATTCGGCTGAGTCGGAGCCGACATTTGGCTTGAACCCATCATTGTAAGAATGAACGGCAAGATAGACAACAAACATGGAACATTATGGTGCGCACATAACTTCTTTTTTTCTCTTATTCCAAATAAAACTGACAGCTTATGCACAGCATCATAGTAAAAATGAAATACATTTCTTAAAACTATAAAATGTATATATTACAGTGCAAATCAAACTGCATATAGATCAATTAGCAATAAAAAATTTCATTTGTAAACTGTTGTTAACTGACTTTTCAATGCAGTAGAAAAAAAGAATATAAAAAAGATAACAGCAAACCTAAACCAAAAGAAATAAACACTTACAATTAAAGAAACAAAAGCCTAAACACTTTGTAATTATGGAAATTTCAAAATAGAAAAGACATACCTCCCATTATAATTATGTAATTGTAAACTATACTCAGAATAAAATATTCTACTTAAACCCTTAAACATAAATAATCATGAATACTGACTGCTGAAATAGGAACATGCACTCACTTAAAAATGTTTCTTAAGCAAGTCGCTTCCATTGTAAAAAGTAAAATACATCAGTAATCTAATAAATCATACTGTACCAAAGTCTTGACTTTTACACAAATAAATTGTAGAAAATATTCATTCTCCTTGTCCACTTTTCATCATATGTTAATATTCCAAAAGTATTTTCCCTTAACAAGAAACACATAAAATCGAAAAACTTAATTTCATATCTGTTTGAGTTTTGGATTACCCAGTAAAATAATTAGTAAAGAAGTTTCTAAATTCAAACATTTCATTTGCTTGAAGTCATTTTTTGTTTCATTTGGCATACCTTAGAAAGTCTTGAAAATAGTCATGTAAGCTTATGACACACATTAATCTCAAAGTGACTTACATGTATTTTGAAAAGATTTCCTCAAATTGCTTCTGATATTCTTGGTGTGCTCCACATAAGCATACTCTTCCTAATAGCATTGAAGTTTTTGTAGAATAGATTCAGTCTCCTTAATAATAGATGATTCATCAGTGTATTTTCTGATTCTGTTTTTTGAGCATTACATATAGCTGTAGTAAAGAATTTTTTTTTTTCGTATTGGTCTTTTGACCATGAATGTAGACCGAAGCAGTCATTATTTCCTCTAATATTAGCATATTACTTCCTACAATAATTTATTTTACAAGATTAAATTAAGCAGACATACAATAAGCATTATAAAAAACATTGCAAGTATCATTCTTCCATCTAGTATTAGTTGATATTCATCATACTGATCACTGCTACAGTAGCTTTAGATATATGGATTATATCCTGCCAAGGATATAACAGATGATTAGATTACAAAGATTCAGGGCATGTTCCATTTGCCCAAACTGTCAGGCAGCTCAAACTGTGCTAACTAAAAAACAAGTTTGGGTGCGATGCCCTTCAGAGCTTTACTGCTGCAGAAGAGTACACTGCACTAATGCTTTTGAGGATCGACAGTCAGCTTGGTGCTGTTCCTTTGCCTGGCAGATAAGTTCCCTTTGAGGAAAAAAACTTCCATTTTCTGCATATTGTTTGTGTTTTATCACATTCTCCTTTAGGAAAGTGATTTTACACCTAGGAGTTTTGTGCTTTGATGGACTGTCATGAGACTGTATTGTATTTTTAAATGGGAGCGCTTTTTTTGCCTGCTAGTTTAAAAGTTATGTAAAGTAACTGAAAACCATGTTTTCTGTGAATAAATTGTATTTATTTCACTTTTGGGGCTGGAAAAGCATTTTAAAAGGCTTTTTACTGTATTATTATGTGGAAAAAGTGACTTTTAAAGACTTGTAGTTTTTACCACCATGTGCTTCTTGTCTTTCCTGGAAAAGAGGCATCCTTTTTGGCTTGACCATGGAACAAGCTCAAAGTCCCACAGTCAGTCTTTCTTCCAACCACAAAAAGAAAAAAAGTTAAGCAAACAGTCCTTGATACCACAGCAGGCTAGCAAATTTCTTCAGCCACAGTTGAGTGACTGCTGTTGTCATATGTTGTACTTCAGACTATTCATATTTTACCCTGGATCCTGCTTATGTACTACCTACAGCCACTAAGGACTGAGGTTAGCCACATCCTCTGAGCCTGTTGGGGTCCTCTCAGTGGACCACTCTTGTCAGTTCTGGGAGACAGAACAAGGAAGGCTCCCTTATTGTATCAGAATGTTGTGCCCATCCCCAGGGAAGCTGCTGCTGCCATTAGTAAGATGGCTGGCCCCATTTTTCTGTCAAAATGAAACAGAAAACTTAGCATGTTTCAACTCCTTCTAAAATTTTCTTAGACAGGACTAGTTTACTGGGTCTGGTTCAGGGCTTAGTTCAAGCTATTGATCCTTCTTGTAACTTTTTTGCCTGGTAAAAGAAAGAGAGATATATCTTTTCTGAAGAAATTCAAGATTCAGGAAGTTGAAGGGAAAGATACAGGGTTTTCTCCACATATTTCTGAATCAGACTCAGAAGACAGCTCAATTATTGATTCTCACTGTGTGTTTGGGGGGTTGAGGGTCTATTTCTCTGAAACTATTGATATAATGTGTACGTTTTTTTCAGTGGAAGATCACTCCTTCAGAAAATACTTTGACTTATTAAAGAAGGAATTTCCAGAATGTGCACCCATTCCTTTTGTTCTGTCTACTTTAGAGGATGTGTGTGCTACTGCCTGCAATGTTGCTTATAGTCAGCCAGCTGCCCCTAAAAAAAACAGATAAGCTCTATTAAATTTCTCATTGTTTTAAGTTTTTATACACTATTTCCAAACCTGACCCACCAGCTATATCTTTAGTTGATCTCACTGCTGCTAAATAGTTGTTAATTCCAATCCTACTCTTTTTGAAAAGGATGGAAAAATATTGACAAGCATGGGAAATATGTATTCTTCAGCAACTTTAATTTTGAGAATGTCAAATTGTCAGTCTCATATGTTTAAAGTTTGCTCTGATTAATTATGCAAGTATAAGGAATGTGTTTCTGCAGTTTCTTCTTGATAGAAAAAAGTCTGCTTTAAATAATTTAGTTTATTCCATTGCACAGGTCACCATTCATTATTTATCATGTGTATATGACTCCATTGATACTTCTTCCAGAACTATTATTTTGAATGCCTGTACTGCCCCAAAGTAATAGTATATAGGGTTCTTTGGACATGTTTTAGCACAGTATCTAATGCAGTTCCTAAATAAACTTACTGTCCATCTTTTATTATGACAGTTTCCAGCACTTCAAAGCTTCATACTCCATTCAGCTTTCAGTAGGTTCTCACCAAAGATGCCTGCTTTCTTTCAGTGCCACTCAGAACATAATCCTCTGCAAACTTCATATCCTCAGAGTCAAGGGCAAATGATGCTTTAATTGTGTGTGTGTGTGTGTGCGTGTGTGTGTGTGTGTGTGTGTGTGTGTGCCTGTGTGTGTGTGTGTGTGCCTGTGTCTGCCTGTATGTCCATTTTATAAATTTTAGGGACTATCATGTTTATTTGAATGCAGTTAGTCAACCTTTGTCAGAGTCATGTACATGGCTTTGAAACTATTGCAGCATTTTTTATCAACGTATCCACATTACTTGAACAACACATTATCTGTAGATTAAGCAAGAATTTGTGATGGAAGCATTAGTACATGAACCAGCTCAGTTTGGATGGCTAGATAATGGAGCACATAGATAAGTCAAATGCATTACAGAGATTTTGAATGCATTACTTGAATATCTTTATGAAGATGGCTATGCATTTCCATATGTAAAAAAAATAACATTGTTTTTCTATATCAGCTGCTCTGTACTTCTTATTTATTTATTTATTTATCTATTGGCATTTGTTTGAAAGTCCAACTGATCAGTGCCCATTTTTAGTGAAGGCCCATGAAGAAGGGCTCCATTTTACAGACATCATGGACATCATTTGTATTGTTTCATCATTTACAGTCAGTTTCATTCACGAGTAACAGTTCCATTATTCAGACACCTTTGACATCTGTTTCATCATTTACAAACAGTTTTGATTAAAAATAACAGTTGCATGGGTTGTATACCAATAACTGTTTTTTAAATACAGGAAGGTATATGCACTGCAGTATCATCGGTTATATCTACTTTAACCTGCTTCTATCTACCTGCATTGCATGTTACTATTTAACAACCTTTTTCCAATGCTTTTTTGTATCATTATTGATTAAAAGTTATTCACTTTTCTTTTCTATCTCCTTAGCAATGTCTCTTACTTGTTTATTTCTCCAGTGCCAGCTATATTGCCTAAATATATCACTTCTTATAAAAAACAGTAGTCTTCAATCCATTTTGAATACTAAGTCACATCTTATATAAAATGATTTTGTAAGTACTCATTGATCTATTTTGAGCGATCCTTGCTAAGAAATTGTAGTTGCTGTTCATTAAAGTCATTTTACTGCTGTTCACATCCATTTTTCTTTGTAAATTTTATAAAAAAACAATACTTGCAATTAATTCTGTCAATATTCATTAACCAATAAGTTAGTATTTATCTCTTCTGGATTAAAATAAAATCCTATAAGATCTAGGAGTAGTTTAATGCCTGTTTTATTTCCTCTAAAGTTTTTTTTTTTTATCATCACCACACCCAAATCAAAATATTCTGCATCCCTAAAGTTAAAGTTTAACTAATCTTATACATTTTATTAAATTTGTCTTGTGAAATAAGTGCCTGTCCATCTTCATATACTAATTAATTGCACATTCTGTTTCCTTCTAGTCATAAAGGGCATATTCATTTCTTTATACCAGTTGTGCTATATTTTTATTTCATTTACTTCCACCATAATCTTTAATGTCCACCAACAAAAGACATTAGAAACACAAAGTGGTGTTTTTATTTAGATTGTTTACTGCTTGTTCCTTGGTGACCATGCTATTCTTGAAACCAGTTGCTGTTTGTGTTATAATCTTCAATGTCTTATTGTAAATAGTACATTTTATTTTTTACTTTTGACATTTTTCAGACAATTCTTCCTAACTCTTTTTTCTTTTCTTCCACTATTTTTTTTATATTCTTATTATCTATAAGCATTATTTAAGAATCTTAATTATTATCATGTTGTACCATAGATTACTTCCAAATCTGCAAGTTTTTACCACAATATTTACCAAATAATTTTATATTTTTTAAAAATTTTACTGTCAACCTTATTAAAATCATTTTCCTGTTGAAATATGGTGTTCAACATATTTCAACAGGAAAATGATTTTACTGTTGAAATATGTTGTTCATCTGTATTTGCTATCAAAACTACTAAGTCTAGAAACTTATTAAGTCCATTATTACTATTATTATTATTATTATAAAGTCTTATTACTAAGTCTGAAACTTATAATTTTACAACAATACCCTTACAACTTATGAAACAATAATATGTACATATCTGGTATCCTGTTTCCTTTGCAATAAGTTGCACCTCCTTATTTAGCTATTTGATTTTTCTTACAGCCTATTAAGTTTTGTAGCATTTTACATTATTTTCTTTTTCTTCTTTAGATCATAGTGGAAATCCCAAACCACATCTTCATTTTAGCCACTATTTTGCCCTTTAGAATACTTCAAGTATTTCTTTCATTTCAAGAGGAAGCTAAGTGTTAATAATCATGTAATTTATCTTCATCTTGACAAATAAAATATAACATTCTAGGTTCATTGTATAGTCCCTTATCTAAGTGATTAACATCTTGGCTTATCCAAGACATGACCCTGATCATAAATTTTCTCCAAAGAAAACAATTCCTTATTTACCACACAATGATATGTTTTTTTTTTTTGTTTTTTTTTAACCAAATCCTTGGATTCAAACTCTCAAGCTCCTTCCTTTACCCAAAATGCCTCACCCACCTAACATACCTCAGAGCTCATTTGCCATAACATCATTACAAACATGGATCCTTTCGGTGTTGAGCTAGTGGTGAACTATTAGTTAAAATCGTACATTTTTCTAAAATTGTTTCATTCTGTATTAGTCTTTACTCATTCCTTTCTGTCACCTTCCTCGCTTTTTACAGTAAATTTATTTTCCGGTTATTACTGATAATTTTGTATTTTCTTTAGTACCATTGCTGGTACTTTGCTATCTTTATTCCATCTTTCTTCCCTTTTTTAAGGTATTTCTTGTCTAACATTGTTGTTTACCCTTTCTTAACTTAGTATTTTTTTCTGTAGCCTTGCTTTCTTAGTTAGGCCAACATGGCCGATAAACCTACTGGAGTCAAAAAAATGCATCACCTGTGGGCATAAAATCCCTAACTCAGATCCCACAGGGAATGCAAATTCTCCTTGGGTACTGCTGGTTTAGAGGTAGACTGTTCCATATGTGCTGGTTTCAAATTCAAGGCATTAATAGACAGGAAGAATAAACTTACACTGAAAGGCCTTCTCCCTTCTGCCTCTTCATCTTCTGTTTCAGCTGGGGCTCAAACCCCCTCAAATTAGTCTGACAAAGGGAAGCCCATTTCGGATCCCAAAGAAAAAAGACTCCCATAAGAGATATCCCCCATCCCACTTCCTTTTCAGCTCCTTCCCCAGAGCCACCTGCAAAACTATCAAGAAAGTTGGATCCAACCACTTTGAGTCCCCCTGCTTCAAAATCCAAATCACCTCACATCAGATCACCTCCTACCCTACTGGACCTAATAATATCTCAGCTTCCTCCACCTGTATTAGATGATTCTCCCCACAAACATTCTAGATCTTCATTCATGACCTTTTCTCTCAGATATTCAGGAGTTTTATCAAAGGCCGAAGTGGGTAAGATGATGAGAGCATTCCTCAGACCTCAGATTCAGATGGGGGTACACCCAGCTCTATCTCCATCAGCGTACCTGTGGCTACTTCCCCTTTAGTTTCTCCTTCTCTGATCCAACCTGCTGTTTTGGAGCCCTCAGATCTGAGATCCCAGGGGATGTCCTCTTCAGATCCAAAGACAGTTTGTTCTTCAACTCCGGGCACTTCCTTGAGTTATCTGGCTTCATGTCTTTCAGATCAGGAGGACTTTTGAAGCTGAAGCATCAGCACAAGATCCAGGGGTCAAGAATCAACTCCAAAGTTATATGAGCTGTACCTGCCCCTCAGAGCCTCTGTGTTAGACAGTTCAGGTCTGACTCTGTCCTTGGGTGGAGTACATGCAGGGTTACAAGGGCTAGAGATTCAGGAGATGTCAGCTCTGTATCATTGACATCAGTCTCCCCCCAAGTGCTCTGCCTTCAAAATTGTGGAGAGGGCCTTCTCTTTGCCTAGAGAAAGGACATCCATCCCCACATCAGATCAGACCTCTTTACCTCCTTTAGTTCTTTGCTGTGAGCCTCAATCTTCCATTCCACTAGTAGAGCCAGTATCCAGTCAGTCACTCAAGTCCTCCCCATCTCTTCTGATACCTCACCAGACCATCCCACTGATGAGGGCACTCGGAAGAGAATGTGTAAAAAGAGACACTTAAATTCCTCTCAGGAATCTCTCACAGAGGACACTGATTTCAATGAAGGGGTAGGGTCCTCCAGATCTCCACCTGAAGATGTCTCACTTGGAGACATTCTAAAGTTCTTAAAACAGAAAGGTGGGTGGGCTTCCATTACCCCTTCTCAAGAGGAGTCAGTGTTCCTGGAAGCTTTTAGGTCTGGCCCTGCAATGTCTTGTGTGATCCCCCCCCCCCCACCACCTGGCAGATGAACTTATAGATCTTGTTTCTCACCAGGAGTAGAAGGAACTCTCAAACTCTCTTTCTGAATCCATGTCTGCCAAGGACCAAAACAGAGTTTCCTCACAACTGGCCACCCTTCAATCGATATCTAATGCATTCATAAGGCTGATCCCCCATTTGGCAGAAAGCAGTAGGTTCAGGTATAGCCATTAGGAGACATGACTGGATGCATTTATGTGCCTTTGCAAAGTTCTTAAATCTTCATTCATCAATGATCCATTTGACGGAACTTCTTTATTTGACCCTAAAGTAAAAGATATGCTCTCTGGATGTGAGCAAGAAGGAAAGACCTTATCTGCTGTAGGGATATGCTTTTCTACCTCTCAAAGACCCTTTTCCTGGAATCAGTGAGGAAGTGGAGAGATATGGTATCATAAATCCCAGGGTCCTTTCCAATACTCATAAGGAGATAATTCTCCTACAGGCAGAGGGTTAACTCTAACACAAGATGCCAACCCTGCAGCAGAAGTGGCCTACATAACTAGGGTTTCTGGGTTTCCTTGTTAGACAAGCCCTATCAACACTTCTGAGTGGCTGCCTGACTGTTGGCCTCTGATGGCAGTTGGGGGGCATTTGGCTCTATCACCAAAGAGCCTGGCTATCTATAACAAAAGATCCCTGGGTGCAGAGAATTATATCCAGAGGTTATATCATACCATGTTTCAAAATTCCCCCTACAAGAATGAAAAGAATCCCCAATGTTCCACCCAATCAGAGGGATGTAGTAGCCTTAGAAATAGAAAAGCTGCTAGAAAAAAAGAGTCATCTAGAAGGTTCCCCCAGACTAGAGAGGACCTGGAACCTACTTAAGATTCTTCTTAGTGCCAAAAAAGACAGAGGGACTTCAGATGCATTTTGAATCTCAGCAAAATAAACCGGTTTGTACATTATTCAAGATTCTGGATGGTCATGGTTCAGTCCATTCTGCCCCTAATATGAAAGGATGTTTGGATGTGCTTGATAGATCTTCAGGATGCATAATGTCACATCAAAATGAAAAGACAGTGCACAAGATATCTGCACTTCTGGCTGGAAGCCAGTCGTTATCAGTTCAGAGTATTGCCCTTTGGTCTCACCACAGCCCCCAGGGTGTTCACCAAATGCATGATGCTGGTAGCAGCTCACTTGATACTGCTGGGATTCCAAGTGTTTCCATACCTAGACAACTGGCTCTAACTGCCCAACCAGGCATCTACTCCTACAGACAAGAAATTACTTGCTCCAGTTGTGTCTCCATCTAGGCATCACATTCAGTTTACAGCAAATCAAAACTCACACCTATGCAGTGTCTGGAGTTCATAGGTGCTCATATGTATATGATCAATTAGATAACCTCTCTCCCTCCAACTCAAATCCAGACACTCAGATCCTTGGTCAGGAAAGTAATCCTGCATTCTTTTCTTCCAGCATGGCTAAGCTTACAAACCTTGGGATCCTTGGCAGCAGCTATCACCCTAGTTTCTTTAGCCAGGTTTCACATGTGAATTCTGCAATGGGCCTGTCAGTACATTGGTCCTTTCTTCAACAGTGTTTAACCTCCCCAGTCAAGATCACACAAGCTTGCAAAATATATCTTCCTTGGTGGCTTTACTCAAATGACGTTTCCCAAGGCCATACATTTTTCCCATGCCCACAGCCACAGTGACCACAGATGCCTCCTAAGTGGTGTGGAGGGGCACTACTTGGGAAGGAAAGTCGTAAGTCCATGGTCTCCAGAAGAGGCCAAGATGCATATCAATGTCCTGGAAATAACAGCAGTCCTCCTAGCATTGTGGGCCTTTCAAAACACTCTCCACTCCAGGATGATTGCTAGTCAGACAGACAGCATGTCAGTAGTCTGGTACATTAGCAAGTAGGTAGGAACCAAATCTTATCTGCTGTGTCGAGAAGCAGTGAGAGTGTGGCAATGGGTGATCTGTTCTGGCCACTTTCTAATAGCAATGCACATTCCAGGGAAAGACAACATGATTGTGGACAAACTAAGCAGGTCTATTCTGATGCCTCATGAGTGGTCTCTCAATTTCAAAGTGGCCTCAACAAGAAGTGCAGCAGGTCTTTTGCCCTGATCCCTCCAATGGGGGAGTCACCAACAATTGCCCTGGTCCATGATTGGCCATCCAGTTCTCTTTGCTTACTCACAGTTACCTCTTACCCCCAAACTTCTGCAGAAAGCATACTGACTCAAGAGCACAGTTATCCTCATTGCACCATTTTGACCTTGTCAGATTTGGTTCCCCTTCTTCTGGCCTAATGTTACATCCACCCTGGATACTGGATTCCAATCCAGACCTCCTGTCTCTCCAGATAGGTATGACTCATCTGGACATAGCCCACAAACTGACCATATGACCTCTCCAGTTGCATTGATTGCTAGACAGTCCAAGTTGTCCTTCCCAGTTCATCATATTTTATCTTCACAAAAAGCTTCTGCTAGAAAGATTTACAAAAGTAAATGGAAGATAGCTTTGTTCTGGTCCCTTAACAGAGATCTGGACCACCCTTCTTCTCCTGTACCACCCATACTTGATTTCCATCTAGGCAAAAATAATTCTTCCTTAGATCTTGTAAATTATGTAAAGCCTTTTTCAAAGGAGATTTTCTACTCAGACTTCCACTAAATGATCCTACTGCTCCTTGGGATTTAACTATTGTGCTTCAAGCTCTGACCCAAACTCTCTTTGTACCCTCAGCCAAGTCAAATCTAAATTTTGTCCTGGAAAACCACTTTTCTAGTTGCTATCACATCAGCTACATGAGCTTCATCTCCAAGCCTTCTTACCTGGTTTTCCATAAAGGCAGGATGCCTTTGTGGACCAACCCGTCTTTTTTTGCCAAAGGTAGCTTCAGAATCCATCATTAACAAGGTCATTAACCTCCCAGTTTTCTTTCTAAATTTCTCAAATAAAGGAGAGTAGAGTACATGTTGCATCATTTGGAAGTGCATAGACAACTTTGTTTTTATCTCCACAGAACCAAAGATTTTCAGAAGACTGACCAGTTATTTGTATCCTTCACACCTAACAAATTGGGCCAGTCAGTTTTCAAAGTTACAGTGGCCAAATGGTTAACCAATCGTATCTCCGTTGTCTATACTAGAAGAGGATTATCCTTGCCTAAGCCTTCTAGAGCTCATTCCATGAGGTCTATGGTGGTCTCCTTAGCCTTTTGGTCAAGAGCTTCCAAAGATGACATTTGTGCACCTGCCACTTGGTCCAGTGCTCATACTTTTATCACTAAATACAAATTACATTTGATTTCCAGGAACAGAGCTGCCTTTGGCTCTGTAGTACTCTGGAATATCCTTCCATGTGGACCACCCGAGGTTCATCTATCTGAGCACTCTGTCCCATCAGTTGAGGAATGAACGAAAATGACAACATCATATGCAACAGTTATTTACTCACTATAACATCACATTTGTGTTGTCCATTTTCATTCTTCTTCAACTATCCACCCTCCTAACCCCCTTGCCTTTGCTCTTGGATATGTCTAAGATTTACAAATTGGAAGCTGTTGTTCCTTGTTTGGGCTCCAGCTCTTTCTTCCTTTTGCTATACTTTCGGAATCCTATTAAAATTTTGTACATTGTCTTCTAAGAGTAGCAAATTTGATATGTTAGGTAGGCAGAGCATTATGGGTAAATGGAGGAGCAAGAGAGTTTGAATCTGAGAATCTGGTAGGAGTGGTTGAGTCAGATCCAAGTCACATCTGAGACTCAACAGTTGAAAAAGAATGAAACTGGACAACACAAATATAACATTATGATGAGTACATAACTTTTTTAAATAACACTACATTTTATTTACATTCTGTCTAAATTTCTGCATTCTGAGAGTTTATTTAGTTTCATAGTTATGCCTTCTGTCTGTTTGTGTGATTTTTGATTTCTTTATTTCTTGTGTTCATGGTTTCCTTACCTTTTGCCATCTTGGGTATTTACATTAAGACTTATCCTTTCTTATGCAGATATTCTGTCTGTGGCTATCTTAAGACTTGGTCAGTGGGTTGTTTGGTAGCTTATGTTCAAGAGCTGTGGCTACCAGAGTTATGTTTTGATTCTTATATAAGTACCTACTTTTAAAATTAGCTGCCTCTTCTTGTGATCTATTTTCCAGTGCCTTTTGACAGAACAAATCATTCCACTCTTCTCCTCTCCTCTCTGATTTCAAAAGAAACAGAAATAATCATGGTGACATATCCAAGTATCCTAACCAAATATTCCCTAGTCAGTAGGAATACAACCTTAAATTTTCCATAAAGATAGAACATGAGTAATCAACAAAAGTAAATAAGTATGTAATCTTTTAAATATTTTAAATCCTAAACATAAAAGTTTCTTGACCATATATGGAAATGACAGTGTAATAAAACAATAAATATGGGTTTTGCAATAAGAAAAAAATATA